>NC_066580.1:110018359-110092906 GCF_024323335.1 Lathyrus oleraceus
CAGCAGAAGGGGGTCAAGGGGGAAGCGCCGCTTGCGGGGGTGATAGGGGCAGCGCTCCCGACGCAAAATTTTAATGAACAATTCATTTGAAATCGACGTCGTTTTTCGCATCAACACTTGATACTTTAAAGCAAGACTCTTGCGCAGTCACAACCCTAATCGCATAACTCTTTGACAACACAAACCTTGTGTCGTCATGAACCCTAATACACCAATTTCAGACCGTAAAACACACCTCGATTGTTAATTCAGTATGATTGATCAACATGTCATTGCTTCACCATACTAATGTGGATCAAGAAGCAAATGACCATTGATCGCTCAAAGGAAAACAACCATTAAGTGTTTGAATGAACGAAACAGAAATAGTATATCATATATACCGTTTTTTGCATCAGGATTACTTATATCATATATAACTTGATCGATCTCAATTGCGTAACCTATGGACGATCGATGTATCACTGCTTCACCATACTAACATCGGATTCTAAAGCATAGTCAACATTAATCATCCAAATCGTACACAAATGATGCCAAATTTAATTACTCGTTTATTCCTTGATTCATTCTTTCTTTTAATCGTATTAATACATAAAATAAATAACTATCAGATGCATGGTTTCGTAAGTGGCTTTGATACCACTGAAGGAGAAGAGCGATCCAAAATGCAGCGGAATTTAAATTTTTTTCCTTTAGTGATCCTTACTAATGGGCATGATCAATGATAGAATCATTACCTCTTGTTCCGATTGAAACCTTTGATGCAGATCTACGGAGCGATCACGAACGTTGAATGGTGACAACGCCTCTACTCAGTCCACACGAACGGATTCCTTCATTCTCAGTGCTAGCTGCTACGAATGAAGGCTTTGTGTGTGTGTGTGAGAGAGAGAGAGAAATAAAATTGCAACTGCACAAATGCTTCTGCACAAGGGTTCTATTTATAGAACCACTTGTGTGGGCTGCAAGCTAAAAAGCCCACTTAAGTGTATGTGGCGCATATCTTAGAATATGCCAAAATTACTTAAGCGCATGGTACCTTACCATATTTCATATTCTACTTAAGTACGTTATACCTTAGGGTGTTCTACAATTCACTTAAGTGCATCGTACCTTACGGTGTACCTTAGTTACTCTATCTCTCATCAATCTGTCCTTTTGTGTGTGACCTTGTAGGTTTTCGCGGCATTGACAATTATATTAAATCACGTATTTAACATAATAAACAGTGAGCGATATCTAGCAACACATCACTGCTACCCAAGACACGAAAATGTCATATGATCTGACAAATCCTTTTGTGAATACTTATGTGTATAATTACCCTTTTGCCCTTATGTCTATATTGAAAACAAGGCATAGACTGTGTCATCCTTGTCCAGTTCAATAGTGGACCCGTAGACATTTATCCTGTTACACAGGATGGGCAAATTCCATTTAGGTCAATTATGTCCCTCAACATGCTTCGTGGAGTACCTATCAACTGTCTTTATGGTCATCCAATTATGAATAATGTTTGATCAACAATAAGGCTGTCGACTTTACATCTAGGGTCCATAGTGGTTTTAGGTCGAAGGGTGGTATACACCACTATCACCATGAGAATAACTTATGACACCTTGCATAACATTCTATATAGTATTCCTATTGCGGGTCAATCCAGTATAAATATTACTCTTAATATTCATACCTATGTTTAAGACTTGATAACTCCTTATCCATGATCCATGAGATGTGATCACCAGTCTATATACATAATAGTCTTAATGCTTTAATGTTATCCCACTTTATAACAAAGCTCGACTACGGATACTTTAAAAATAATGGCCTTATGTTTAATGGGATCTCATGATTAAGTCACACTTGATACATTAAACGGACTAACTATTCTAGGGACTTTATTAAACAAACATAATAAAGAAACAACCTTTTATTATTAATAAATAATTTGATACAAGTACCAAAATTATTGGCCTATAGGGCTTACACCAATAAAGATTGGGCCATGTCATTGAAAGGGGTCTGGTCGAATTTGGGAAACAAATCTACTTGGTGGAGAAAAAGTCGAAAAGCTGAAGTTTTGTGAACTCTGTGTACTTGGAAAATCTTGCAGAGTGAAGCTTAATAAAGGAAAACAAAGAACATATGGATCCCTTGATTACACCCATGCTGATCTTTGGGGGCCTGCAAGGTGTCCATCACATTCAGGAGCAAGATATTTTCTATCCATAGTTGATGATTATTCTAGAAAGTTATGGGTATTCATCCAGAAGACTAAGGATGAAAGTTTTGAGAACTTCAAAAGTTGGAAGACTCTAGTCGAAAACCAGACTGGCAGAAAGGTCAAGAGGTTGAGAACCGACAATGACCTTGAATTTTGCAATGAGGCAATCGACAATTTTTGTGCAGCCTTTGGTATTGTAAGGTACATAACTAATGCAGATACTCCCCAATAAAATGGTTTGGATGAAAGGTTTAAACGAACCATTTTGGAAAGAGTTAGATGCATGTTGACTAGTGTTGGGTTAAAGAAGGGTTTTGGGCAGAGGTTGTTTCGACAATAACATATCTAAGAAACAAATGTCATTCAACAGTGTTAGATATGAAAACACCTGAAGAAGTTTGGTTGGGAAACCGGCTCAATCCCGACAAACTTAGAGTATTTAGTTGCATAACCTATGCTCATATTAGGCAAGACAAGGTCGAACCTAGAGCTTTGAGATGCATGTTCATGGGATACCCTGAAGGAGTCAAAGATTATAGGCTATGGTGCCTAGAGCCAGGTCACATGATGTGTATCACTAGTCAAGATGTAGTTTTCAATGAAGCTGAGATGGCTTTCAAGAAAGATGATGACATTATTCGAAGTGCACAGATATTTAAAGAAGAGCTTGAACATGAAGAGATTCATGTTGAGGTGGAGCATGTCAATGCTGAATTGCGTATCCTAGATCAAGCCGAAGAAGAAGCACAAGATGCTGAAGATATTGAGGAAGTTGAGGAAACTGTCGATGACTACCTGTTGGCAAGAGATAGGACGAGAAGATCCATCAAGCCACCTCAAAGACCCGGTATGCATATCTCATAGCTTATGCCTTAATCTCTGCAAGTGAGGTTCTAGATGAAGAACCTAGATACTATAAGGAAGTTATGAGGGGTCGAAATAAGACAGAATGGATGAATATCATGGATGATGAGATGAAGTCTATTCATGATAACCACACTTGGGAACTAATCAAGAAACCCGTTGGAGCCAGGTTAGTTAGCTATAATTGGATTTTCAAAGTTAAGGAAGGAATCAAAGAAGTGACGTTGAATAGATACAAGGCAAGATTGGTCACAAGGGGTTTCACTTAGAAATAAGGTGTTGAATTTAATAATGTGTTCTCTCCTGTTGTAAATCACATGTCCATTTGAATGTTACTTGCCATGGTAGCACAGTTCGACCTAGAACTTTAACAAATGGATGCGAAGACTGATTTCTTATATGGAGATCTAGATGAAACAATTCTGATGAGGCAACCTTAAGGGTATGCAGAAAAGGAAAAGGAAAATTATGTGTGCATGCAGAAGAAATCTTTATATGGACTGAAACAATCTCCTCGATAATAGAATATGAGATTCGACAAGTTCATGGCACACATACGTTTCATTAGAAGTCAGTTCGACCACTGTGTTTACTTCAGATTTCGATATGGAAATTCATTTGTTATTTTGTTATTTTATATGGATGATATTCTCATAGCAAGCAACAATGTCAAGATGTAATAAAGTAGAAGGTTGAACTCAATAAGGAGTTTGATATGAAGGATCTGGAAGCAACACGGTGTTTTCCATTTATAGCTTAAAATAAATATTCAAGATTTCATAACAACTATTTCACCACAAGTTATAGGTTTCGGAAATGTATTTTTGGAAACTTTTCAAAATGCATTTTCGAATTAAATTTAGTCATAAAATTGAGGAGTGGTTCAAAAATGAATAAAATGTGTGTGCATGAAATGCGCCTAAAGATATATCTCCAAATTTTAAAATATATTTTTGAATTTTGATAAAGTACTATTCCACCCCATATGATAGTATAAAAAAATCATGTTTTCAAACTCCAAGCTTTCATAAACACCAACACTTACCTAAGTGTTTGTGTGAAAGTTTCATTGTACTTTGAAGGGCAACTAATGTTGCAAAATTTGAAAAACAATTTTGAGGATCTCCATATTTGAGGATAAAATTTAAAACTCTCTTTTTCTAACTAAACTTTATTTTTGTTAAAGAAAATAATGTATGGATTATTTAATAAAGGCTTTAACACTTATTGTGATCTCTCATTCTAAGATTCCACATTGATTTTATAATGTAATTGAAAAATATGATTATCATGAAAAAATTATAACTTTTATTGTTGGGATTATCGAGAGGTCAACACGAGTAAGTATTTTTATTTGTAGGGTCTTTTATTTAATTAACAATATATTTTGTGAAAAACACATTATATATTCACTCAAAATCTTAAGGTGATAGGCGTGTGAGTTATTCTACTTATAAATGTCCAAGTCTTCATATTGGTTAATCAATGTAATATTTTCTCACAGTACTCACACTTGTTATTCTCAACACTCACTCTCAAGTGTGAGTTTATCCACAACGTCCCTCCTAAAGTGGAAGTTCTTTCATCCACATACACTTATATCGTTGTTGACACTTTTCAATGGGACACTCTACCCACGACCATGCGAGAATACTTTTGATACAAGTGAATCGGTCTCTTCACTCAAACCAAAGGCTCATGATATAGCTGTTAGAGTTATTTGAAAGGTTAACGCGAGGGAATAATTTTACTTTTGAGGTCTTTCCTTTTACGAGTAACACACCTTGTAAAAGATACACCATAAAATAAAAAAACATTCCTTCATATTGACCCCTAAATAGTTCCAACACTTAAAAGTCACCGAGAAGGTCCACACATCAAGGTTTAATAACAAGCTCTAAGAGAAAAGAAGCAAGAAATTGGCACAACCTTCCAAATATCATACATACTTAATATGGAAACCAATAATTTTTCACACGCTTCCAAATATCATAATACTTAATTTACTATCACTTAAATTAATAATAAACTTTTTAACTTTTTAATTCACTAAAATTCAATATATATTTTATTTTAAAAAAAATAATAGATGAAACTACAAATAATATTATAGAATTTGATTAAAAAATAATAACATGTAAAATTTGTTGAGAAATAAATGTGGATTGTGTTGAAAAACAAGTGTGAGTTTTAAGTCTCACATTACTTAGAAAAATATAAATTGAGCACTTTATAAGTAAGATGATTCATATACTTATCATCTTAAGATTTTAGATAAATATGTGGTGTCTTTCTCAATTGTTTGGATGAGTCTATGATCTTTAGATCAAACCTCTTAGATTATACCTAAAATTTTATAAATAAATATTTTGGAGGGTTCGAATTTAACTATAATATTTATAAACTAATGTGTCTATGTGAAAATATTATTTAATACTATATTAATTAAAATAAAAGTAATTTTAGATATAAGCTTAATATTTATATTGAAGAAGGTAAAATATTGATAAATATGTAAAGTCAAATGAATTATTCATCTATGAAATAAATTAAATATAATAAGTAAAAGGAATTATCATTAATTAAATTATAACTATAATTTTAAGAGTTTAGTGGAAATTCAATTGAGAGTCTAAAATAATTTTAAATTATTATTTAATAAAAATTCATCACTCAATCATATATTATTATTTAAAAATTATAGTCTGATGCGATAAAATATGTGATATTGATTGATTAAGGATGTAATTACATATCTCATTTTCTCTAATTTTAAATAAATTGTGTAATTTGAATAAAGAAATTCCAAAGTGTTGGTGGAGTAGCTTTGATTAGTGATAAGGAATTGGTTGCATCGAACCAATAGCCTTAGACAAATAACCGCTGCACTAAATCATTAGTATACACATATTTTAGCCTAAAATCTGAAAGCACAATAATATTTATTTATAGCGTTAGAAGTTTTATTTTTAAAAAGAAAAAGCTGTTAGACAATGTTTATTCAATATCAACCCATATAAAAATGCGTCCTTAGTTCAAAATAAACTCAAGTTAACGAAAGTAATAAAATGTAACACACAAAAAAATTATTGGTGTTAATATATATATATATATATATATATATATATATATATATATATATATATATATATATATATGTGTGTGTGTTTTTTTTTTTTGTGATTATGAGATTTATGTAAGAAATTATTTTATAATAGAAATATATTTAAATCCAATTTTATCAGATTAAATTTCATTTTTAAAATTTCTTTTTACCACAAAAAAAAAAGTTAAATATATCTATATCTATATCTACTCCTGAAATAATGGCATGTCGATAGAATTATTGATTATCTAACAAGATATGATAAAAAATATTCAAATATGAAAATAAATAGGGCTAAACATTTCAAAAAAAGGTTGAAATATATGAGTTTTTTTTCCGCATAAAAGAGAAACTGTAAGAGAATATTTAGTCAAATCAACCTATATAAGTAAAGCCCCTCTAATGCAACAGCTTATAAGTAACAAAAGAAGAAAAATGAATCAATTTTCTTCTAAAAGTGTCACTAAGAAAATTAAGCATTGGACCAAAGATGAACATAGGTAATACATTCGACTTTTATATCTATCTTTTTTTAAAACCCTAACAATATGCTCACTCTTTTTAATATATGTAATTTTGTTGGAGGAGGAGAATTAAGTCGCATTTGATTTTATTTTGAAATAATTATTACATTTTTGTCTTGAATATAATTTCTTAATAAAATCCATGATTATTTCTATGTTTACTTGGAACGTGTTTCTTTTTCTTAATGAAAAACAACTATGAGTAATTAGTTTGATTTAATTTGATTAATTCATTTGTACTATTTTGGATTCATGAAAAAAATTATTATTTTATTTTTCTTCTCAATTTACTTATTTGAATTCACATTATTTTTATGTTTTAGGTTATTTCTTGCGGGACTTCAAAAATATGGAAGGGGACACTGGAAAGAAATTTCAAGACATTTTGTAGTGTCAAAAACTCACACTCAAATTGCTAGTCATGCTCAAAAATTCTTTCTTCATCAAAATATTACAAATAAAAAGAAGAAAACAAGAAGTATTCACGAGATAACCTTAAATCCACCCAACAATGAAGAAGAAGACTTTCACGAATGGATGAATGACTTTTTCAAAAAAAATAAGAATGAACAATATTATGAGTTTATAAAAAATTTACTTTAAAGGATTATTATAATATGAGTCTTTTAGAAAATAATTGAAAGATGACTTATCATAATAGACTAATTCAAATTGTATTAGTATTAAAAACTTAATACTATTGTGTTGTGCTCCCTAATTTGTATGAAGTTATATTTTGTTTTTTATAGTGATCAAGACCAATCAAGAGTAAGAAGAAGAGAATTACATGTTTTATTTTAATTTATTTATAATAATTCTGTTTAGTTTAATTTGATATCGTTTTAATTTAAAATATGATTTAACTTAAGATGGATCTAGAAAGTAATGTTTATGGTTTGTTTAAGAATATGAATTTTTTTACTATGAATAAATATTTTCTAAAATCTCATTTGAGATAAGTTTGAACTTTCTTTATGAAATAAATTTTTCTATAATTATTAATTCATCCTTACAAGACGAGGAGTGTCACTTTATATAAATTTTTTTAATGTTTTATCTTCAATCAATATGAAATTTAAAATCTTCCTAGTACACTCTCTTGCACCCAATGTTCATTTTGGTTTGACGCGTGGATATAAATGCTCATTTTGATCCGACAATGTCCATTGTCTGATCGATAGGCTTTAATACCATATTAAAATTTAATTTAACTCATTCTTACAAAACTGACTTGTAAAGTGAGGAGTGTCACTTTATATAAACTCTTTCAATGTTGTATCTCCGATCAATCTAAAATTTAAGATCTTTTTAATAATGACAAGTTGTTGACTTATCGATCTTTTTTTAGTTGTGCCACATTTACTTCTACCATTTTCTCTACCAAATTCATCTTTTATTATGTTTCTCTCTTAATTTACTACTTTATTCGAAGAATCCACACCATGTAATTTTATCACAATGCAATGCATTCTTTTTGTCTTTAAACAGTTTTACTCGGAGAATTTTTTAATTAGATTTTTATGTAGACCATTTTTTATTTTCTTTTATATTGTTATCATGGATATTGAACTGGTCCTTCCAAAATGTATGTATTTTTTCTTATTTTCTTTTTTATTTAAAAAGGTTTTTTTAGAGTGTGGTAATTTTGAAGTTAATGTGGTGAATCCAAATCAGAAAATTAACACAAACAAACACAAATTCAATTCTTTTTAAAAAATAGATAAATCCAATTCACGTGCACTTGTAAAGTAAAAAATGTTTATAAAACATTAGCATGATTATCACTGGTTGAATTGTAATTCCTTGTGTCGAAACAGGTTGCTCGACAGAGTAAGGAAGTGTCGAACCACTTATGTCTATTTTAGTAGTGTTAGCTATTTTGGGCTTTTATAGTTTTTAGCTTTGGCTTGAGGTCCAAGTTAACCTAAATCTATAAATAGAGGGAGTAACCCTTATTTTTGTAATGAAGTGAATAGATTATTCATAACATTGTATTCACAGTATTTTGCAGTTGCAAAGTGAATAAGAAGTTTTCCACAGTTTGTGGACAGAGAGAAACTCTGCAGAATTTTATTACTTTTCTCCTTCATCGTTCTTTACACTCTTTCTTTCTCCATTGTTCTTCTTTTTTCATTGCTATTGTGTGGATAATAACAATATTGTTCATCAAGGTTGATTGAAATTCTCCATAGATTTTGAGGGATTTCCAACATCTGGTATCAGGAGCTCCGGTTTAATCGATTCGTGGGAAGAAAATCACCATGGCAACGAATCATCCAAACGGGCATTTTCCAGCAAATCTTCTGATTCTCAAGAACAACAATTATGAGAATTGGTGCAAGCAGATAAATGTTGTGTTTTGTTATCAAGATCTTTGGTATCTTGTGAAGGAAGGCATAACAACGCTTGCAGAAGCCGCGATGGATCAAGAAAAGGTTGCACATAAAGAATTAAAGAAGAAAGATGATAAAGCTCTCTTTATAATCTATCAATGTGTTGATGTAGATAACTTTGAAAAGGTTAGTGATGCAGAGTTAGCGAAAGAAGCATGGGGAATTCTGGAGAAATCGTTTGGAGGCGCAGAGAAGGTGAAAGAGGTGAGGTTACAAACTCACAAAAGAACGTATGAATTGCTTCAGATGGAAGACAATGAAAGCATAACTGATTTTTTCACCAAGGTTACGAAACTGGTGAATCAAATCAAGGCATGTGGAGAAGTGTTAACATCAAGATCTGTTGTTGGAAATATCTTGAGGTCGTTGGCTCCAAAGTTCGACCACGTGGTAGTAGCCATAGAAGAGTCGAAAGAGTTGTCAAAATTGACAAAGGAAGAGCTTCAAGGGACGCTTGAATCTCATGAGCAAAGAATGGCTGAAAGAGCTGCAGGAAAGTCGAAGAGTGATATGGCTTTGCAGGCTCAATCAATAAAAGAAAGAAAAGGCAAAGGAAGTTGGAATGACAACAAAGGCATAGGAGGTTACAACAATTCGACTGGTTGAAATCAGCAAGAAGGAAACTAGTTGAATCAGAGAAAACCCTGGAACCAAGGCAACCAAAAAGTGGTGTTGCAGGTAGAGGAAGAAGTGGTGGTCAAAAGCCAGACAAGAGTCACATTCAGTGTTACAACTGTCAGAAGTATGGTCACTATTCTAGTGATTGTCTTGAAAAGTAGAAGAATCAAGAAACTTATGCAAAGCTGGAGAAACATGAAGAAGAAGAGACGTTGTTGATGGTTACAACAAGAGAAGAAGAGAGATTCAAGGACCAGTGGTACTTGGACTCAGGATTCTCATCACACATGTGTGGAAGAAAAGATTGGTTTGTCAACATAAAGCCCTCAATGAAGAACATGGTGAAATTTGCAAATGATAACACTCTAGCAGCTGAAGGTGTTGGTGGTGTTCTGATTATGAGGAAAGATGGCAAGAGATCAGTAATTTCAAATGTGTTGTACATACCAGACATGAAGAGTAGTTTGCTCAACATAGGGCAGTTAGTCAAAAATAACTACAAGGTGTCAATCGAAGACAAGATGATGATAGTTCTCAACTCAAATGGAAGGTTGATCTTGAAGGCTCCAATGTCTCAGAATAGAACCTTCAAGATTGAACTAAATGTGATGAAGCATAAGTGCCCTGTAACAGCAGCCAGAAGAGATGAATGAATATGGTATTATAGACTTGGCCATCTCAATTTCAAAGACATCAGATATTTAAAGAGAAGAAATATGGTTTCAGGATTACCCGAAATCGACATTCCAAACGAAGTGTGTGAAGAATGCGTGCAGGCGAAGCAGCATAAGAACAACTTCAATAAGGATGCAGGAAGAAGGTCGAAGGCAATTCTTGAAGTCATGTACTCTGATGTATGTGGTCCTCTCCAGGTGGATTCGATTGGAGGTAACAAATACTTTGTTACATTCATAGATGATTTCAGTCGAAAACTGTGGTCTTACCTGATCAAGAAGAAAAGTGAAGTGATCAAGGTATTTGCCAAGTTTAAATATATGGTCGAAAGACAGAGCGGTCGAAAGATCGAGATTTTGAGAACTGATGGTGGTGGAGAATATGTGTCAAAAGATTTTGATGCATTATGTGTGAAAGAAGGGATTGTGCATGATGAGATGCCACCCTACACTCCACAGCAGAATGGAGTCGCAGAAAGGAAGAATAGAACCATTATGAATATGGTTAGAAGTATGTTGAAAGGCAAACATCTATCCAAAGAATTATGGGGAGAAGCTATGTCGACTGCGACATATATCCTGAACAGATGTCCGACGAAGAAGCTAGAAGGAATCACGCCAGAAGAATGTTGGTCTGGTGTCAAGCCTAGCTTGAGTCATCTGAGGGTGTTTGGATCTATAGCACATAGACATGTGTCAGATCAGTTGAGAAGAAAACTTGATGACAAGTTGAGTCAGATGATCCTGATAGGATATCATTCGACCGGAGGATACAAGTTGTTCGACCCAGTGAATAAGCAAGTGGTGATCAACAGGAATGTGATCATAGATGAACTTAAGGAGTGGGATTTGATTGAGAACGTCAAGAAAGATTCAGTGAGAATCATTTATGATGAACCAGCTAGTGAAGTCAAAAGTGAAGTTCGACAGGAAGAAGTCAGAGGTGAAGCAGGCCCAAGCAGACCTCAAAGAACAAGACACATGCCTCCAAGGTTGCAATAATGTGTTATTACATCAGATGATGTGGTCGATGAAGAAGGTGAGCTGGTATATTATGCTTTCTACGCAGATGTCGAACCTGTCAATGCAACTAAGGCATTGAAAGATTCAAAGTGGATGAAAGCAATGGACGAAGAACTGAAGTCAATCAAAGTCAACAACACTTGGTCACTTGTAGAATTGCCCCAAGACAAGAAGGCAATCGATATGAAGTGGGTATAAAAGGTGAAGTTGAATCCCAAAGGAGAAGTAACTCGACACAAGGCGAGACTTGTGGCGAAAGGATTTTCTTCAGAAAGAAGGAATCAACTTTGATGAAGTTTTTGCACTTGTTGCTAGGATCAAAACAATCAGGTTGGTTGTTGGTCTTGCAAACATGAACAACTGGCAGATGTGTCAGATGGATGTGAAATGTGCATTCCTTAATGGCCTCTTAGAAGAAGAAGTTTATGTTGCACAACCAACTGGGTTTGTGAAACATGGCGAAGAAAGAAAGGTGTACAGGCTGCATAAAGCCATGTACGGACTTAAACAAGCTCCAAGAGCTTGGAACAAGAAGATAGATGATTTTCTAAGGGAGAAGGAATTTGTAAAGTGAAAATCTGAACATGGAGTATATGTAAGAAGAAGCGAGAGTGAATTGCTTATACTATGTCTCTATGTCGATAACCTGTTGATAACAGGTAGCTGCAGGAAGGAGATCGAAGACTTCAAAGGTGATCTCAACAAGGAATTCAAAATGTCAGATTTGGGTGACATTTCATATTTCCTTGGCATCGAATTCTACAAGAGTGGTAGAAGTTTGATGATGCGTCAAAGAAGGTATGCAGGCGAAATTCTCAAGAGATTTGAGATGCAAGATTACAACCCAACTTTGACTCCAGTTGAGCCCCGATTACAACTGTCGAAAGACTTATTGGGTAACTTCGATACCTTTGTCATACAAGACCTGGCTTAGCATACAGTGTAGGTATGGTGAGTAGGTTCGTGTAGAAGCCAAAGATATCACATCTAGCAGCGACGAAGAGGATACTAAGGTATCTGAAAGGAACTCTCGACTATGGAATTTTGTTTCCTGCAGCTGATGAAGGAAAAGAATGCAAATTAGTGGAATACACTGACTCAAGTTAGTGTAGTGATGTTGAGGATCGAAAATCCACAGTTGGCTATGTGTTTATGCTAGGTGGTGCACCAGTTGCTTGGAGTTCGAGAAAAGAGCCAGTAGTGGCATTATCACCGTGCGAAGCAGAATAGATATCTGCTTCTCTTTGTGCATGTCAAGCAACATGGATGGTGAATCTGGTCGAAGAAATAACAGCGAAGAGTCATGGAGCAATTACCATGAAGATCGACAATATGTCAGCTATCAATCTGGCGAAGAATCTGATAGCACATGGTCGAAGAAAGCACATCGAGATGAGGTTCCATTATCTTCGAGAGCAGGTAGCAGATGGGAAGATGAATGTGGAACACTGCAGAACTGAGAATCAGATTGCAGACATCATGACGAAAGGAGTACAGGTCGAAGTGTTCAGAAGACTAAGAGCTATGATGAATGTAGATAGCTTAGACACAATGAATTAGGTGGTGTATTAAATTGTAACTCCTTGTGTCGAAGCAGGTTGCTCGACAGAGTAAGAAAGTGTCGAATCACTTATGCCTATTTTAGTAGTGTTAGCTATTTTGGGCTTTTATAGTTTTGGGCTTTGACTTGAGGTCCAAGTTAACCTAAATCTATAAGTAGAGGGAGTAACCCTTATTTTTGTAATGAAGTGAATAAAGTATTCGATAATCAATTTCCAATGAAATTAAGAAATAAAAACTGACTATGACAATTTGTCAAACACTTGGTGTGCAATAAATGTTGAGATATAATATAATCCAAGTTGTGTGAGGCTCAAGCTCAATGTTAATTAGAGTTTAGAGTTTGTTACTTAGTTTGTTATATTTGTTACTTAATAGTCAAGTAACTTTATATAAATACATGCATATGTAAATCAGTTTGTAACACAAACATTCTTCAATAATAGAATTCTTATTTTCATATTCTCTCTCTCTTTCTCTCTTCACTAAAAGTGTCTCACGCACTAACAAATTGATATCTAGAACTGCAGTTAGATTCTTGATCGTGTTTTCAAGAATCACGCGTCAGTGATCGTGTTTCTGGGATTGTGGGTTGTTAATCGCGTTTGCTGCAAAGATGAATGGCACCAACGGAATTCCGAGTTCTCTTCCAATTCTTGACGGAAAGAATTGGATTCGATGGAGAAAACAGATGCAATCCTTGTTCGGCTTTCATGAAACCCAATAAGTGGTTACTAATGGCGTCCTTGAGCTTGCTGAGAATGCAATTGATGCTCAGAGAGTCGCACACAAAGAGGCGAAGAAGAAAGACTGCAAGGTCGCGTATTACATTCAATCGATGGTCGTTTAAGAGAATTTCGAAAATATCTCTCATGTTGAATCGGCGAACAAGCCCTAGGATATTCTTGTCAAGTACTATGAAGGAGGTGAGAAAGTCAAAGTCGTCAAATTGCAGACTTTGCAACGACAATATGAATTGTTGTAGATGGGAGAAGATGAAAAGATTGAAGGTTATGTGTCGAAGGTGCAAAATCCCGTCCATCTCATGAAGGATTGTGGTAAAACCCTAATTGATAAGATGATATTTGAGAAGGTAATGCGTACGTTGACCTCTCACTTTGATAATGTTAATGTAGCTATTCAAGAATCCAACAATCTTAAAACTATGAAACTGGAAGATTTGGTTGGTTCATTGGAGGCACATTAGATTAGGATTGTCGTAAGGAAATAGGTTCAAGATTCGATACAAGCACTGCAGACTCAGGTTTTGAATAAGCATGATGGTTCCACAAATTCAAAGTCAAAGGAGACAAGACTCAGAGCAAGAAGTCTTGGTCGAACCCTCAAAAGCACAAGATCGATGATTATTGATTTTTCACATATAAAAAAATTGAGTTATAGTTTGCTCATCTTTTATAATAATGATTATAGTCAATATAATAAAAAAAATAAAGATAATGTTTTCTAATGAACTCTCATATTTGTTAAGAATAATAAGTCAAGTGTGAGGTAGAGTTCCACATTAGTTATAAATATAAAGACTTGAACATTTATAAGTGGGAGAATCCACACACCTATCATCTTAAGATTTTGGATGGATATGTAGTGTTTTTCTCACTTGTGTGTTGCTCTGATTCAATATTGATGCTCCCCCTCATGACCTAATAATTGGTATCATGAGCTCGTTGAAATCGAAATGTACAAGAAGAGGTGTATTTGTATGTGGATAAAATAGTTTCTACTTTATGAAGAGCATTATGGACTCACACTTGAGGCAGGGTGTTAAGAATAATAAGTCAAATATGAGTTAAAGTTCCACATTGATTATAAATGTGGATACTTGGGCATTTACAAGTGGGAGAACTCACACATCTATCACCTTAAAATTTTGGGTGAATATATAATGTCCCTGTCACTTGGGTATTACTTTTGACCCAATATTGATGCTCCTCTTCATGATCCAACAATATTTCAATAACAATATCACATAAATATTTTACAATGTCATCCATTACAAATTAAAATAAATTTTTTTCTTATAAAAGTTATTAAAATAATTAGTATTTAAAACACTTTTAGTCGTCCATATAACTAGTATTTGATAATATACATATAAATTTAAAAAAAAAAATTAAAACCGCATATCGCACATATTTTAATCTAATATGTAATTAAAATGAAAAATATATCAAATGACATACACATAATTAACAACAATACACATAATTAGCAACAAAACAACTAGACAATAACAACATATTATCATACATTTTCATCAAACTATACAAAAATTACTATATCAATTATTTAATGAATACAAAACTAACAACATCAATCTAACACAAAACAAACAAACAATTCCACTTTATCTTCTTATTCTTCTTCATTGACTTTCATAATTTTCCTTTGTTGAACAAAATTAAGATTCTTCAAAATAATTTCTTTTCATTTCCCTTCAAAATTAACGTTCCACTTTAAATGTCATGTGCGGGCAATTCTTGAAAAGTAAAAAAATATCCTTATAACCTAGAAATGCATATTTGAATACATAACATGCACTCGTTCGTTTTTGAATCACATCCTAATTTTATAAATTTAATTTAATTTAAAAATGTGTTTTCAGAATATCTTCGAAAATACATTTCCAGACCTATTCTATGGGCTACACAAGGAGGCTTCCATCTTTTGTGCCTGCTAAGAAGCATTCTTTTAGAGTTACGGTCAATGATGTTAAAACCTTTCCAATCCCATAATATTTCTTAAGACTAATCAAGTGTAAGAAGAAGAGATTTACATATTTTTTTAAATTTATTTTATAATAATTATGTTTAATTTAATTTAATATTGTAATAGTTTTAACTTAAAATATGATTTAACTTAAAATGGATCTAGAAAGTAATGTTTATGGTTCGTTTATGGAATATGAATTTTTTTGTTATGAGTAAACATTTTGTAAAATCTCATATGAGATAAGTTTGGAATGAACTAATTTCTTTTTTTATGAAATAAATTTTGCTATAGTTATTAGAGTTTGACCTAATTTTTTTAATGCTCAATATCTAACTGAAGGATAATAGCGATCTAAAACGCAACGGAAATTAAAAAATTTCTCCTTTAGTGATCCTTACGAATGTACATAATCAGTGATAGAATCGTTACCTCTTGTGGCGATTGAAATCTTTGATGCAGATCTAAGGAGTGATCACGAATATTGAATGGTAACAACGCCTCTACTCAGTCCATACGAACGGATTCTTTCAATCTCAGTGCTAATTGCTACGAATGAAGGCTTTAAGTGAGAGAGAAACAATTTTTTTTAACTGCGCAAGGGTTCTATTTATAGAACCACTTGTGTGGGTTGCAAGCTAAAAAGTTCACTTAAGTGTATGTGACTCATATCTTATGATATGCCAAAATCACTTAAGCGTGTGGTACCTTACCATATTTTGTATTCTACTTAAGTACACTGTACCTTACGATGTTTTACAATTCACTTAAGTGCGTTGTACCTTACGGTGTTCCTTATTTACTCTATCTCTCATCAATCCGTCTTTTTGTGTGTGACCCTGTAGGTTTTCGCGATATTGGTAATTATATTAAATCACATATTTAACATAATAAACAGTGAGCGGTATCTAGCAACACATCACTACTACCTAAGACACGAAAATGTCATGTGATTTGACAAATCCTTTTGTGATAATACTTATGTGTACAATTACCATTTGCCCCTATGTCTATATTGAACATAAGGCATAGATTGTGTCATCCTTGTCCAGTTCAATATTGGGTCCGTAGACATTTATCCTGTTACGCAGGATGGACAAATTCCATCTAGGTCACTCATGTCCCTCAGCATGCTTCGTGGAGTACCCATCAACTGTCTTTATGGTCATCTAGTTACGGACAATATTTGATCAGCAATAAGGCACTCGACTCTACATCGAGGGTCCATAGTGGTTTCAGGTCGAAGGATGGTATACACCACTATCACCATGAGAATAACTTATGACACTTTGTATAACATTCTATATGGTATTCTCATAGCGGGTCAATCCAATATAAATATTACTCCTAATATTCATACCTATGTTTAAGATTTGATAACTCCTTATCCATGATCCATGAGATGTGATCATCAGTCTATATACATAATAGTCTTAATATTTTAATGTTATCCCACTTCACAACAAAGCTCGACTACGAATACTTTAAGAATAGTATCCTTGTGTTTAATGGGATCTCATGATTAAGTCACACTTGATACATTAAACGGACTATCTATTTTAGGGATTTTATTAAACAAACATAATAAAGAAAAAACTTTTTATTATTAATAAATAATTCGATACAAGTACCAAAAGTATTGACCTCTAGGGCTTACACCAACACTAACTAATGTAGAATTTAAGATCTTCCTAATACACTCATTCGCGCCCAATGCTCATTTGAGTTTGATGCGTGGATATAAATGGTGGGCGGTCCATGGTCTGATTGATAGGTTCTAATATCATATTAGAGTTTGATATAACTCATTCTTACAAAATTGACTTGTAAAGTGATGAGTGTTACTCTATATAAACTCTTTCAATACTCTATCTCCAACCAATGTGAGACTTAAGATCTTTCTAATAGTGACAAGTTGTTGACTTATCAATCTTTATTTGTGTTATACTTCATCTGAACACAGATAAACAACTTATAGCATTAAATATTTGTTCGGATACATTCTGAAGATGTATCTCCAAAATATCTCACGGATATGCATCTCTGGCATTATTCAAATGTAAATGGCTTATGAGTTGGTTGTATTGAATGTTTGAAATTATTCCGGAAATGTATCACCGGAATATTTCAACATTTATTCAGAAATAGGTACGTTCAGAGATGCATCTCCAAAAATTAAGGGCATTTAAATAATTTTGCATAGTGACTAAGAAGTATTTGGAATGCATTAAAAAGTTCTCTATCTATATTGGTTGATTGTTCAATGTGCTTTCTCCATATTTGAATATGCTAAAATTGCGGTAAATAAAAATATTGTGTTTTGGGTGTAGATTGACTATTATTCTTATATTGTAAGAAAAACATAGTGGTTTCTTATATAAAAAACGTTGTTGTGGTTTCGACCAAATAAAAAATATTTATATAAATTGTAAAACCAAGAGCATGAATCAATTTGCAGAAGAAACCAGTTTCATCATCGATAGATAAGATCAAACACAAAGATCTTTTGATATTTTTTTATTTAAAAAAAAGAGTTTTGTAATTTTTTTAAATAATTTTTTTTCAAATCAATAGTTTGAACTAGTTTCCAATTTAAGTTTAATTAATTCAACTGTTTATTCAGTTTATTAATTATTTAAGTGGTTATAGAAAAAGCTTCATATTCTTTATTTATTAATAAAAATCAAAATATCATAAATTGAGAAATATTTACAATTTTACTACCTAAAACCTATTTACAAGCACTAACCATTAACTAACATCAGTAAGTAACCTAAGTAATCTCTTCTAACTCTAATACATTCTAAACATAAAATTTTAAAATACTAGCACAATTTCTTTTAAGAAGTACACTTTTGATTTTTTCCTATAAATTTTTATTTTGAAGGTATTTTATTTTAGTCCACAATACATTTTATAGAGATAATCAAGTATATTTTATCAATACATTTATTCTGTTGGTTATTGTCTATAAATTAAATTTTTTATTTTACTGTTCAATAAATATTTGTGTTAATTTTATTTTTGAGATAAAGTAATAATAATTACAAAAAAAATTAACAAACACATTTACAGAATTTTGAATTTTTTCTTAAATTATTAATTACCTTTAACTCAACTAATATTAATTGAACCACCTTAAAAAAACTATGAGCTGAACTGAACCGCGAACTGAATCGAATTGAACTTAAAATAGCTGAATCGTTATATTTGGTTAGTGAACCGAACCATATTACATAAAACAGTTCTAAAACCGTACCAAAACTGAAATCGAACTGAACCAAAACTGAAAATGAAAATATTAAAAATAAGTTAAATTTTATTTTTCAAAAAATTGAAAAATAATGTAATGGTTCGATTCTTTGGTTTGGTTTTATAAAAATTGTCTTTTAACGATTGGATACGGTTTGAAATTTCTAAACGGTATATCAAATTAATAATTTTGATTCGGTTCAATTCTAAATAAATTGAAATGAATCGATTCAGTTTGAGTAAACTTTTATTGTAGTTTAAATCGGTTCGGTTTGATTTTCTCAGTGAACCATAACACCCTAAAACCTCACAAAATTATAAATTCAAATAAATAAGATGTTCAATCTCATAAGTATTTTGTGCTTTTAAAACTCAGTACATTGAACATGCAAAGTTAATGTCATAAAATCTGAAAATTGTTTAGTTCAACTGCCGGAAAACAATTGATTGGCATCTCTTCCTAAAAGTGGGGTAGTTTGAGATTTTTTTTGAAACCAGAGATATTTTGGAAATTCCCTTAAAAAAATGAGTTATTTTTGTAAAAAATTCCAATTTTTTATCATGTCCGTATACTTTCATATTATATTTTTTATATAATAGTGGATTAGAAACTAAAGACAAATAAAAGATTCTTGATTTCTCACTTTTGAGAATATAAAGTTTTTCCAAAATAAATTATATTTTACTTTTTTTATTATAGTGACCATAGAAATTATAATAAAAATATTGAAAATAATGTCTAAGAAAATAACACTCATATTTTAATTTATATCAAAAATAAAATCAGATAAAATTTTACAATCTCATTAATTAAATTAAAAATAACTATTTTAAAAAACAATTAAGCTACTATAGTAACTACCATTTTCAATCCCTTATTAAGTAGATAACTAAAATTTGACAAAATAAATATAAATTTTATAAAGTTAATAAAGTTTTATTTGATAGTAATTGAAAATAAACTTTTAGTTTTATTTAACACTAAGAATAAATACACATCTTTAACAATTTTAAATTAAATATCTAAATCAAAGATAACTACTAAAAAGACATAAGAATCAAAACAATTATTTATTAAGTTTGACATATATTATTTTCATAAAATTTATAGATATTATTTTATTTTTCTTACAATTATTTTTAATTATAAATATTAAAGAATAAAATTTTATAATATATTTTTAATATAATATCTATAAAATAATTTTAGATTATTTCAATGCTACATTCTTCATATCATGTCGTCCAAATAAAATTTTATTTGATAATAATTGCAAATAAATTTTTAATTTTATTTAGCATTAAAAATAAACACGCATCTTTAACAACTTAAAATTAAATATCTAAATCAAAGATAACTACTAAAAAGATATGAAAACTAAAATAGTTGCTTATTAAGTTTGATACATATTATTTTCATAAAATTTATAGATATATTATATATTCTTTGCAATTATTTTTTAATTATAAATATTAAAAAAATAGAAATTTTATAATATCATTTCAATATAATATCTATAAAATAATTTTAGATTATTTCAATGCTACATTCTTCGTATCATGTCGGATAAATAAACTAAAGACAAACAATAAGATTATTGTTTTTTCACATATAAAAACAATTTAGTTCATAATTTACTCTTTTTTTTATATAATAATAATTATAATAAGTATAATAAAGAACAAAGATAATATTTTCTAATGAGCTCTCATATTTCAACAATAAAATCATATAAATATTTTACAGTACCATTTATTATAAATTAAAATAATTATTTTTCTTATAAAAGTTATTGAAGTAATTAACATTTGAAACACTTTTAGTCGTTTGGATAATTAATGTTTGATAATATATACATAAATTTAACAAAACAAATAACTTATAATCGCGCATTGCACAAATCTTAATCTAATATTTCATTAAAATTAAAAGTATATCTGTGAGATATTGGATCGAACTCTAGTATGGTCGAAAGGTAGTTTCTTGGTTCGACAATTCGACAAGGATCATTAGTATATCGTTGAAGCCTGATCACATGTTGCAGTCGAAGTATGCTAGGATTTTTAGCATGTCGAATTAGGCATGTTTGTTATGCCAAATTATTTAAGTTAGCTTGTTCTCTAAGTTAGCTTGTGTAATGGGCATGTGTGTAAAACTCTGTTAATTTAGTGTGTTAGTTTTCTTATAAATAGCATACTAGTTTCTCATCATTGTATAATGCAATCTTAATTAGGGTGAGAGAGGTTATTTGTTACTCTGTAACACTTGTAATCATGTTCCCAAGAGAAAGTAAAGAATAACAGTTAATAAACTATTTCATTGTGTTCCTCTTTCTTCCCTCTTTTCTACCCTTGTGGATTTCTTGTCGATCAAGGAACCGATTATACTTTGTTATTCCGACATCGTTTTTCACAACAAATTGGTGCGGTGAGCATGGAGAAGATGCCATCAACAAAGTATGACATTGAAAAGTCCACCGGAGTGAACAATTTTGGTATGTGGCACTTGAAGATGAAAGCCCTACTAGTTCAACATGGCTATTTAGAAGCGTTGAAGGGAGCCGAAGCCATGGATAATGCGTTAACATACAAATAAGAAACAACTATGGTAGAGAAAGCCCACATCGCCATCTTATTGAGCCTTGGTGATAAGGTTTTTTGATAGGTTTCGAAGGAGACGATGATGTCGGGGTTATAGGAGAAACTCGAAAGTTTATACATGACCAAATTGTTGGTCAATCGCCTCTACCTGAAGCAAACTATGTATTCATTCAAGATGAGTGAAGAAAAAGTTATGGCTGAGAAGTTGTATATGTTCAACAAGATGATTCTTGATCTTGAAAATATCGATGTCAAGATCGAGGATGAAGATCAAACACTGTTGATGTTGTTTATTTTTCCTAGATCACATGCTCACTTCAAAGAAACTCTCTTATATGGAAGAGAGTCTCTGACCTTTGAAGAAGTTCAATCAGCCTTGTATTCTAAGGATTTGAATGAACGAAAGAAGCATAAGCCATCTTTGATTGGTGAAAGTCTATCAGTTAAGGCGGAATTTACAAAGAGAGATGGCAAGTTTGACAAGAAGAAGGGTAAAAGTCAGCAGAAGTCTTATAGTGGTTATGCATCTGGTATTCAATGTTATGACTGTAAGTAGGAAGGTCATACAAGAAAAGTGTGCCCTGAAACGCCTAAAAGAACATAGAGGTAAGGATAATGGCAACACATCCATTGTTCAAGATGATTTCGGCTCATTTGATGTTCTTGTGGTTTCAAGCGGCGACTCAAGTAAAGAGCGGATTATGAATTCAGGATGCACTTGGCACATGACTCTAAACAAAGACTTGTTTGAGGAACCGTGTGATCAAGATGGTGGATCTATATTTCTTGGAAACAATAAATCTTGCAAGATTGTAGGTGTTGGATCTGTGAGATTCAAGCTCCATGATAAGTCAATAAGATTGTTGACTGAAGTCAGGTATGTACCTGATTTGAAGTGAAATTTGATTTCTCTTGGTGAATCCGACAACACATGATATATTTTACAAGGAGAGAAAATTATTCTAAAAGTCATGAATGAGTCTATTGAAGTCTTAAGAGGCATGAAGAAACAAGGCTTGTATATCCTTTAAGATGAAGTTGTCGGTGGCTCTACAGATGTTGCTTCCACGAAAACTTTGTCGAAGACAGAAATTTGACACATGAGATTGGGCCATGTCATTGAAAGGGGTCCGGTCGAATTTAGGAAACAAAATCTACTTGGTGAAGAAAAAGTCGAAAAGCTGAAGTTTTGTGAACTCTATGTACTTGGGAAATCTTGCAGAGTGAAGCTCAATAAAGGAAAACAAAGAACATATGGATCCCTTTATTACACCCATACTGATCTTTGAGGGCCTGCAAGGTGTCCATCACATTCAGGAGCAAGGTATTTATTATCCATAGTTGATGATTATTCCAGAAAGTTATGGGTATTCATCCAGAAGACTAAGGATGAAAGTTTTGAGAACTTCAAAAGTTGGAAGGCTCTGGTCGAAAACCATACTGGCACAAAGGTCAAGAGGTTGAGAACCGACAATGTCCTTGAATTTTGCAATGAGACAATCGACAATTTTCGTGCAGCCTCTGGTATTGTAAGGCACATAACTACTGCAGATACTCATCAACAAAATGGTTTGGATGAAAGGTTTAATTGAACCATTTTGGAAAAAGTTAGATGCATGTTGACTAGTGTTGGGTTAAAGAAAGGTTTTGGGTAGAGGCTGTTTCGACAACAATATATCTGATAAACAGATGTCATTCAACATTGTTAGATATGAAAACACCTGAAGAAGTTTGGTCGAGAAACCGACCCGATCTCGACAAACTTAGAGTACTTAGTTGCATAACCTATGCTCGCATTAGGCAAGACAAGGTCGAACCTAGAGCTTTGAGATGCATGTTCATGGGATACCCTGAAGGAGTCAAAGCTTATAGGCTATAATGCCTAAAGCCATGTCACATGATGTGTATCACCAGTCAAGATGTAATTTTCAATGAAGTTGAGATGGCTTTCAAGAAAGATGATGACATTAATCGAAGTGCACAGATATTCGAAGAAGAGCCTAAACATGAAGAGATTCATGTTGAGGTGGAGCATGTCGATGCTGAATTGCGTATCCTAGATCAAGCCAAAGAAGAAGCACAAGATGCTGAAGATATTGAGGAAGTTAAGGAAACTATCGATGACTACCTGTTGGCAAGAGATAAGCCGAGAAGATCCATCAAGCCACCTCAAAGACTTGGGTATGCAGATCTCATAGCTTATGCCTTAATCTCTGCAAGTGAGGTTCTAGATGAAGAACCTAGAGACTATAAGGAAGTTATGAGGAGTCGAAATAAGACAGAATGGATGAAGACCATGGATGATGAGATGAAATATATTCATGATAACCACACTCAATAACTAATCAAGAAACCTGTTGGAGCCAGATTAATCAGCTATAATTGGATTTTCAAAGTTAAGGAAGGAATCAAAGAAGTGACGTCGAAGAGATACAAGGCAAGATTGGTCACAAGGGGTTTCTCTTAGAAAGAAGGTGTCAAATTTAATAATGTGTTCTCTCCTTTTATAAATCACATGTCCATTTGAATGTTGCTTGCCATGGTGGCACAATTCGACCTAGAACTGGAACAAATGGATGTGAAGACTGTTTTCTTGTATGGAGATCTAGATGAAACAATCCTGATGAGGCAACCTGAAGGGTATGCAGAAAAGGAAAAGGAAAATTATGTGTGCATGCAGAAGAAATATTTATATGGACTGAAACAATCTCCTCGATAATGGAATATGAGATTCGACAAGTTCATGGCACACATACGTTTCATTAGAAGTCAATTCGACCACTGTGTTTACTTCAGATTTCTATATGGAAATTCATTTGTTATTTTGTTGTTTTATATGGATGATATTCTCATAGCAAGCAACAATGTCAAGGATGTAATAAAGTTGAAGGTTGAACTCAATAAGGAGTTTGATATGAAGGATCTGGGAGCAGCAAGGTGTTTTCCATTTATAGCTTAAAATAAATATTCAAGATTTCCTAAAAATTATTTCACCTATAAGTTATAGGTTTTGGAAATGTATTTTTGGAAACTTTTCAGAAATGCATTTTCGAATTAAATTTAGTTATAAAATTGAGGAGTGGTTCAAAAATGAATAAAATGTGTGTGCATGAAATGCGCCTAAAGATATATCTCCAAATTTTAAAATATATTTTTGAATTTTGATAAAGTATTATTCCACCACATATGATAGTATAAAAAAAAACCCTTTTCAAACTCCAAGCTTTCATAGACACCAACACTTAAGTAAGTGTTTGTGTGAAAGTTTCATTGTACTTTGAAGGGCAACTAATGTTGCAAAATTTGAAAAACAATTTTGAGGATCTCCATATTTTAGGATAAAATTTAAAACTCTCTTTTTCTAACTAAACTTTATTTTTGTTAAAAGAAAATAATGTATGGATTATTTAATAAAGGCTTTAACACTTATTGTGATCTCTCATTCTAAAATTCCACATTGATTTTATAATGTAATTGAAAAATATGATTATCATGAAAAAATTATAACTTTTATTGTTGGGATTATCAGGAGGTCAACACGAGTGAGTATTTTTATTTGTAGGGTCTTTTATTTAATTAGCAACACACTTTGTGAAAAACACATTATATATTTACTCAAAATCTTAAGGTGATAGGCGTGTGAGTTATTCTACTTATAAATGTTCAAGTCTTCATATTGGTTAATCAATGTAAGACTTTATCACACTACTCACACTTGTTATTCTCAACACTCACTCTCAAGTGTGAGTTTATCCACAATATCCCTCATCAATTGAAAGTTCTTTCATCCACATACACTTATATCGTTGTTGACACTTTTCAATGGGACACTCTACCCACGACCATGCGAGAATACTTTTGATACAAGTGAGTCGGTCTCTTCACTCAAACCAAAGGCTCATGATATAACTATTAGAGTTATTTGAAAGGTTAACACGAGGGAATAATTTTACTTTTGAGGTCTTTCCTTTTACGAGTAACACACCTTGTAAAAGATACATCACAAAATAAAAAAGATTCCTTCGTATTGATCCCAAATAATTCCAACACTTATAAGTCACTGAGAAGGTCCACACATCAAGGTTTAATAACAAGCTCTAAGAGAAAAGACACAAGAAATTGGCACAACCTTCCAAATATCATACATACTTAATATGGAAACCAAATAATTTTTCACACCCTTCCAAATATCATAATACTTAATTTACTATCACTTAAATTAATAATAAACTTCTTAACTTTTTAATTCATTAAAATTCAATATATATAAAAATGCGCCCTTAGTTCAAAATTAAACTCAAGTTAACGAAAGTAATAAAATGTAACACACAAAAAAAATTATTGGTGTTAATATATATATATATATATATATATATATATATATATATATATATATATATATATATATATATATATATATATATATATATATATATATATATATATTATATATATGTGTGTGTGTGTGTGTGTGTATTTTTTTTTTTTGTGATTATGAGATTTATGTAAGAAATTATTTTATAATAGAAATATATTTAAATCCATTTTATCAGATTAAATTTCATTTTTAAAATTTCTTTTTACCACAAAAAAAAAAGTTAAATATATCTATATCTATATCTACTCCTGAAATAATGGCATGTCGATAGAATTATTGATTATCTAACAAGATATGATAAAAAATATTCAAATATGAAAATAAATAGGGCTAAACATTTCAAAAAAAGGTTGAAATATATGAGTTTTTTTCCGCATAAAAGAGAAACTGTAAGAGAATATTTAGTCAAATCAACCTATATAAGTAAAGCCCCTCTAATGCAACAGCTTATAAGTAACAAAAGAAGAAAAATGAATCAATTTTCTTCTAAAAGTGTCACTAAGAAAATTAAGCATTGGACCAAAGATGAACATAGGTAATACATTCGACTTTTATATCTATCTTTTTTTAAAACCCTAACAATATGCTCACTCTTTTTAATATATGTAATTTTGTTGGAGGAGGAGAATTAAGTCGCATTTGATTTTATTTTGAAATAATTATTACATTTTTATCTTGAATATAATTTCTTAATAAAATCCATGATTATTTCTATGTTTACTTGGAACGTGTTTCTTTTTCTTAATGAAAAACAACTATGAGTAATTAGTTTGATTTAATTTGATTAATTCATTTGTACTATTTTGGATTCATGAAAAAAATTATTATTTTATTTTTCTTCTCAATTTACTTATTTGAATTCACATTATTTTTATGTTTTAAGTTATTTCTTGCGGGACTTCAAAAATATGGAAGGGGACACTGGAAAGAAATTTCAAGACATTTTGTAGTGTCAAAAACTCACACTCAAATTGCTAGTCATGCTCAAAAATTCTTTCTTCATCAAAATATTACAAATAAAAAGAAGAAAACAAGAAGTATTCACGAGATAACCTTAAATCCACCCAACAATGAAGAAGAAGACTTTCACGAATGGATGAATGACTTTTTCAAAAAAAATAAGAATGAACAATATTATGAGTTTATAAAAAATTTACTTTAAAGGATTATTATAATATGAGTCTTTTAGAAAATAATTGAAAGATGACTTATCATAATAGACTAATTCAAATTGTATTAGTATTAAAAACTTAATACTATTGTGTTGTGCTCCCTAATTTGTATGAAGTTATATTTTGTTTTTTATAGTGATCAAGACCAATCAAGAGTAAGAAGAAGAGAATTACATGTTTTATTTTAATTTATTTATAATAATTCTGTTTAGTTTAATTTGATATCGTTTTAATTTAAAATATGATTTAACTTAAGATGGATCTAGAAAGTAATGTTTATGGTTTGTTTAAGAATATGAATTTTTTTACTATGAATAAATATTTTCTAAAATCTCATTTGAGATAAGTTTGAACTTTCTTTATGAAATAAATTTTTCTATAATTATTAATTCATCCTTACAAGACGAGGAGTGTCACTTTATATAAATTTTTTAATGTTTTATCTTCAATCAATTTGAAATTTAAAATCTTCCTAGTACACTCTCTTGCACCCAATGTTCATTTTGGTTTGACGCGTGGATATAAATGCTCATTTTGATCAGACAATGTCCATTGTCTGATCGATAGGCTTTAATACCATATTAAAATTTAATTTAACTCATTCTTACAAAACTGACTTGTAAAGTGAGGAGTGTCACTTTATATAAACTCTTTCAATGTTGTATCTCCGATCAATCTAAAATTTAAGATCTTTTTAATAATGACAAGTTGTTGACTTATCGATCTTTTTTTAGTTGTGCCACATTTACTTCTACCATTTTCTCTACCAAATTCATCTTTTATTATGTTTCTCTCTTAATTTACTACTTTATTCGAAGAATCCACACCATGTAATTTTATCACAATGCAATGCATTCTTTTTGTCTTTAAACAGTTTTACTCGGAGAATTTTTTAATTAGATTTTTATGTAGACCATTTTTTATTTTCTTTTATATTGTTATCATGGATATTGAACTGGTCCTTCCAAAATGTATGTATTTTTTCTTATTTTCTTTTTTATTTAAAAAGGTTTTTTTAGAGTGTGGTAATTTTGAAGTTAATGTGGTGAATCCAAATCAGAAAATTAACACAAACAAACACAAATTCAATTCTTTTTAAAAAATAGATAAATCCAATTCACGTGCACTTGTAAAGTAAAAAATGTTTATAAAACATTAGCATGATTATCACTGGTTGAATTGTAATTCCTTGTGTCGAAACAGGTTGCTCGACAGAGTAAGGAAGTGTCGAACCACTTATGTCTATTTTAGTAGTGTTAGCTATTTTGGGCTTTTATAGTTTTTAGCTTTGGCTTGAGGTCCAAGTTAACCTAAATCTATAAATAGAGGGAGTAACCCTTATTTTTGTAATGAAGTGAATAGATTCTTCATAACATTGTATTCACAGTATTTTGCAGTTGCAAAGTGAATAAGAAGTTTTCCACAGTTTGTGGACAGAGAGAAACTCTGCAGAATTTTATTACTTTTCTCCTTCATCGTTCTTTACACTCTTTCTTTCTCCATTGTTCTTCTTTTTTCATTGCTATTGTGTGGATAATAACAATATTGTTCATCAAGGTTGATTGAAATTCTCCATAGATTTTGAGGGATTTCCAACATCTGGTATCAGGAGCTCCGGTTTAATCGATTCGTGGGAAGAAAATCACCATGGCAACGAATCATCCAAACGGGCATTTTCCAGCAAATCTTCTGATTCTCAAGAACAACAATTATGAGAATTGGTGCAAGCAGATAAATGTTGTGTTTTGTTATCAAGATCTTTGGTATCTTGTGAAGGAAGGCATAACAACGCTTGCAGAAGCCGCGATGGATCAAGAAAAGGTTGCACATAAAGAATTAAAGAAGAAAGATGATAAAGCTCTCTTTATAATCTATCAATGTGTTGATGTAGATAACTTTGAAAAGGTTAGTGATGCAGAGTTAGCGAAAGAAGCATGGGGAATTCTGGAGAAATCGTTTGGAGGCGCAGAGAAGGTGAAAGAGGTGAGGTTACAAACTCACAAAAGAACGTATGAATTGCTTCAGATGGAAGACAATGAAAGCATAACTTATTTTTTCACCAAGGTTACGAAACTGGTGAATCAAATCAAGGCATGTGGAGAAGTGTTAACATCAAGATCTGTTGTTGGAAATATCTTGAGGTCGTTGGCTCCAAAGTTCGACCACGTGGTAGTAGCCATAGAAGAGTCGAAAGAGTTGTCAAAATTGACAAAGGAAAAGCTTCAAGGGACGCTTGAATCTCATGAGCAAAGAATGGCTGAAAGAGCTGCAGGATAGTTGAAGAGTGATATGGCTTTGCAGGCTCAATCAATAAAAGAAAGAAAAGGCAAAGGAAGTTGGAATGACAACAAAGGCATAGGAGGTTACAACAATTCGACTGGTTGAAATCAGCAAGAAGGAAACTAGTTGAATCAGAGAAAACCCTGGAACCAAGGCAACCAAAAAAGTGGTGTTGCAGGTAGAGGAAGAAGTGGTGGTCAAAAGCCAGACAAGAGTCACATTCAGTGTTACAACTGTCAGAAGTATGGTCACTATTCTAGTGATTGTCTTGAAAAGTAGAAGAATCAAGAAACTTATGCAAAGCTGGAGAAACATGAAGAAGAAGAGACGTTGTTGATGGTTACAACAAGAGAAGAAGAGAGATTCAAGGACCAGTGGTACTTGGACTCAGGATTCTCATCACACATGTGTGGAAGAAAAGATTGGTTTGTCAACATAAAGCCCTCAATGAAGAACATGGTGAAATTTGCAAATGATAACACTCTAGCAGCTGAAGGTGTTGGTGGTGTTCTGATTATGAGGAAAGATGGCAAGAGATCAGTAATTTCAAATGTGTTGTACATACCAGACATGAAGAGTAGTTTGCTCAACATAGGGCAGTTAGTCAAAAATAACTACAAGGTGTCAATCGAAGACAAGATGATGATAGTTCTCAACTCAAATGGAAGGTTGATCTTGAAGGCTCCAATGTCTCAGAATAGAACCTTCAAGATTGAACTAAATGTGATGAAGCATAAGTGCCCTGTAACAGCAGCCAGAAGAGATGAATGAATATGGTATTATAGACTTGGCCATCTCAATTTCAAAGACATCAGATATTTAAAGAGAAGAAATATGGTTTCAGGATTACCCGAAATCGACATTCCAAACGAAGTGTGTGAAGAATGCGTGCAGGCGAAGCAGCATAAGAACAACTTCAATAAGGATGCAGGAAGAAGGTCGAAGGCAATTCTTGAAGTCATGTACTCTGATGTATGTGGTCCTCTCCAGGTGGATTCGATTGGAGGTAACAAATACTTTGTTACATTCATAGATGATTTCAGTCGAAAACTGTGGTCTTACCTGATCAAGAAGAAAAGTGAAGTGATCAAGGTATTTGCCAAGTTTAAATATATGGTCGAAAGACAGAGCGGTCGAAAGATCGAGATTTTGAGAACTGATGGTGGTGGAGAATATGTGTCAAAAGATTTTGATGCATTATGTGTGAAAGAAGGGATTGTGCATGATGAGATGCCACCCTACACTCCACAGCAGAATGGAGTCGCAGAAAGGAAGAATAGAACCATTATGAATATGGTTAGAAGTATGTTGAAAGGCAAACATCTATCCAAAGAATTATGGGGAGAAGCTATGTCGACTGCGACATATATCCTGAACAGATGTCCGACGAAGAAGCTAGAAGGAATCACGCCAGAAGAATGTTGGTCTGGTGTCAAGCCTAGCTTGAGTCATCTGAGGGTGTTTGGATCTATAGCACATAGACATGTGTCAGATCAGTTGAGAAGAAAACTTGATGACAAGTTGAGTCAGATGATCCTGATAGGATATCATTCGACCGGAGGATACAAGTTGTTCGACCCAGTGAATAAGCAAGTGGTGATCAACAGGAATGTGATCATAGATGAACTTAAGGAGTGGGATTTGATTGAGAACGTCAAGAAAGATTCAGTGAGAATCATTTATGATGAACCAGCTAGTGAAGTCAAAAGTGAAGTTCGACAGGAAGAAGTCAGAGGTGAAGCAGGCCCAAGCAGACCTCAAAGAACAAGACACATGCCTCCAAGGTTGCAATAATGTGTTATTACATTAGATGATGTGGTCGATGAAGAAGGTGAGCTGGTATATTATGCTTTCTACGCAGATGTCGAACCTGTCAATGCAACTAAGGCATTGAAAGATTCAAAGTGGATGAAAGCAATGGACGAAGAACTGAAGTCAATCAAAGTCAACAACACTTGGTCACTTGTAGAATTGCCCCAAGACAAGAAGGCAATCGATATGAAGTGGGTATAAAAGGTGAAGTTGAATCCCAAAGGAGAAGTAACTCGACACAAGGCGAGACTTGTGGCGAAAGGATTTTCTTCAGAAAGAAGGAATCAACTTTGATGAAGTTTTTGCACTTGTTGCTAGGATCAAAATAATCAGGTTGGTTGTTGGTCTTGCAAACATGAACAACTGGCAGATGTGTCAGATGGATGTGAAATGTGCATTCCTTAATGGCCTCTTAGAAGAAGAAGTTTATGTTGCACAACCAACTGGGTTTGTGAAACATGGCGAAGAAAGAAAGGTGTACAGGCTGCATAAAGCCATGTACGGACTTAAACAAGCTCCAAGAGCTTGGAACAAGAAGATAGATGATTTTCTAAGGGAGAAGGAATTTGTAAAGTGAAAATCTGAACATGGAGTATATGTAAGAAGAAGCGAGAGTGAATTGCTTATACTATGTCTCTATGTCGATAACCTGTTGATAACAGGTAGCTGCAGGAAGGAGATCGAAGACTTCAAAGGTGATCTCAACAAGGAATTCAAAATGTCAGATTTGGGTGACATTTCATATTTCCTTGGCATCGAATTCTACAAGAGTGGTAGAAGTTTGATGATGCGTCAAAGAAGGTATGCAGGCGAAATTCTCAAGAGATTTGAGATGCAAGATTACAACCCAACTTTGACTCCAGTTGAGCCCCGATTACAACTGTCGAAAGACTTATTGGGTAACTTCGATACCTTTGTCATACAAGACCTGGCTTAGCATACAGTGTAGGTATGGTGAGTAGGTTCGTGTAGAAGCCAAAGATATCACATCTAGCAGCGACGAAGAGGATACTAAGGTATCTGAAAGGAACTCTCGACTATGGAATTTTGTTTCCTGCAGCTGATGAAGGAAAAGAATGCAAATTAGTGGAATACACTGACTCAAGTTAGTGTAGTGATGTTGAGGATCGAAAATCCACAGTTGGCTATGTGTTTATGCTAGGTGGTGCACCAGTTGCTTGGAGTTCGAGAAAAGAGCCAGTAGTGGCATTATCACCGTGCGAAGCAGAATAGATATCTGCTTCTCTTTGTGCATGTCAAGCAACATGGATGGTGAATCTGGTCGAAGAAATAACAGCGAAGAGTCATGGAGCAATTACCATGAAGATCGACAATATGTCAGCTATCAATCTGGCGAAGAATCTGATAGCACATGGTCGAAGAAAGCACATCGAGATGAGGTTCCATTATCTTCGAGAGCAGGTAGCAGATGGGAAGATGAATGTGGAACACTGCAGAACTGAGAATCAGATTGCAGACATCATGACGAAAGGAGTACAGGTCGAAGTGTTCAGAAGACTAAGAGCTATGATGAATGTAGATAGCTTAGACACAATGAATTAGGTGGTGTATTAAATTGTAACTCCTTGTGTCGAAGCAGGTTGCTCGACAGAGTAAGAAAGTGTCGAATCACTTATGCCTATTTTAGTAGTGTTAGCTATTTTGGGCTTTTATAGTTTTGGGCTTTGACTTGAGGTCCAAGTTAACCTAAATCTATAAGTAGAGGGAGTAACCCTTATTTTTGTAATGAAGTGAATAAAGTATTCGATAATCAATTTCCAATGAAATTAAGAAATAAAAACTGACTATGACAATTTGTCAAACACTTGGTGTGCAATAAATGTTGAGATATAATATAATCCAAGTTGTGTGAGGCTCAAGCTCAATGTTAATTAGAGTTTAGAGTTTGTTACTTAGTTTGTTATATTTGTTACTTAATAGTCAAGTAACTTTATATATAAATACATGCATATGTAAATCAGTTTGTAACACAAACATTCTTCAATAATAGAATTCTTATTTTCATATTCTCTCTCTCTTTCTCTCTTCACTAAAAGTGTCTCACGCACTAACAAATTGATATCTAGAACTGCAGTTAGATTCTTGATCGTGTTTTCAAGAATCACGCGTCAGTGATCGTGTTTCTGGGATTGTGGGTTGTTAATCGCGTTTGCTGCAAAGATGAATGGCACCAACGGAATTCCGAGTTCTCTTCCAATTCTTGACGGAAAGAATTGGATTCGATGGAGAAAACAGATGCAATCCTTGTTCGGCTTTCATGAAACCCAATAAGTGGTTACTAATGGCGTCCTTGAGCTTGCTGAGAATGCAATTGATGCTCAGAGAGTCGCACACAAAGAGGCGAAGAAGAAAGACTGCAAGGTCGCGTATTACATTCAATCGATGGTCGTTTAAGAGAATTTCGAAAATATCTCTCATGTTGAATCGGCGAACAAGCCCTAGGATATTCTTGTCAAGTACTATGAAGGAGGTGAGAAAGTCAAAGTCGTCAAATTGCAGACTTTGCAACGACAATATGAATTGTTGTAGATGGGAGAAGATGAAAAGATTGAAGGTTATGTGTCGAAGGTGCAAAATCCCGTCCATCTCATGAAGGATTGTGGTAAAACCCTAATTGATAAGATGATATTTGAGAAGGTAATGCGTACGTTGACCTCTCACTTTGATAATGTTAATGTAGCTATTCAAGAATCCAACAATCTTAAAACTATGAAACTGGAAGATTTGGTTGGTTCATTGGAGGCACATTAGATTAGGATTGTCGTAAGGAAATAGGTTCAAGATTCGATACAAGCACTGCAGACTCAGGTTTTGAATAAGCATGATGGTTCCACAAATTCAAAGTCAAAGGAGACAAGACTCAGAGCAAGAAGTCTTGGTCGAACCCTCAAAAGCACAAGATCGATGATTATTGATTTTTCACATATAAAAAAATTGAGTTATAGTTTGCTCATCTTTTATAATAATGATTATAGTCAATATAATAAAAAAAATAAAGATAATGTTTTCTAATGAACTCTCATATTTGTTAAGAATAATAAGTCAAGTGTGAGGTAGAGTTCCACATTAGTTATAAATATAAAGACTTGAACATTTATAAGTGGGAGAATCCACACACCTATCATCTTAAGATTTTGGATGGATATGTAGTGTTTTTCTCACTTGTGTGTTGCTCTGATTCAATATTGATGCTCCCCCTCATGACCTAATAATTGGTATCATGAGCTCGTTGAAATCGAAATGTACAAGAAGAGGTGTATTTGTATGTGGATAAAATAGTTTCTACTTTATGAAGAGCATTATGGACTCACACTTGAGGCAGGGTGTTAAGAATAATAAGTCAAATATGAGTTAAAGTTCCACATTGATTATAAATGTGGATACTTGGGCATTTACAAGTGGGAGAACTCACACATCTATCACCTTAAAATTTTGGGTGAATATATAATGTCCCTGTCACTTGGGTATTACTTTTGACCCAATATTGATGCTCCTCTTCATGATCCAACAATATTTCAATAACAATATCACATAAATATTTTACAATGTCATCCATTACAAATTAAAATAAATTTTTTTCTTATAAAAGTTATTAAAATAATTAGTATTTAAAACACTTTTAGTCGTCCATATAACTAGTATTTGATAATATACATATAAATTTAAAAAAAAAAATTAAAACCGCATATCGCACATATTTTAATCTAATATGTAATTAAAATGAAAAATATATCAAATGACATACACATAATTAACAACAATACACATAATTAGCAACAAAACAACTAGACAATAACAACATATTATCATACATTTTCATCAAACTATACAAAAATTACTATATCAATTATTTAATGAATACAAAACTAACAACATCAATCTAACACAAAACAAACAAACAATTCCACTTTATCTTCTTATTCTTCTTCATTGACTTTCATAATTTTCCTTTGTTGAACAAAATTAAGATTCTTCAAAATAATTTCTTTTCATTTCCCTTCAAAATTAACGTTCCACTTTAAATGTCATGTGCGGGCAATTCTTGAAAAGTAAAAAAATATCCTTATAACCTAGAAATGCATATTTGAATACATAACATGCACTCGTTCGTTTTTGAATCACATCCTAATTTTATAAATTTAATTTAATTTAAAAATGTGTTTTCAGAATATCTTCGAAAATACATTTCCAGACCTATTCTATGGGCTACACAAGGAGGCTTCCATCTTTTGTGCCTGCTAAGAAGCATTCTTTTAGAGTTACGGTCAATGATGTTAAAACCTTTCCAATCCCATAATATTTCTTAAGACTAATCAAGTGTAAGAAGAAGAGATTTACATATTTTTTTAAATTTATTTTATAATAATTATGTTTAATTTAATTTAATATTGTAATAGTTTTAACTTAAAATATGATTTAACTTAAAATGGATCTAGAAAGTAATGTTTATGGTTCGTTTATGGAATATGAATTTTTTTGTTATGAGTAAACATTTTGTAAAATCTCATATGAGATAAGTTTGGAATGAACTAATTTCTTTTTTTATGAAATAAATTTTGCTATAGTTATTAGAGTTTGACCTAATTTTTTTAATGCTCAATATCTAACTGAAGGATAATAGCGATCTAAAACGCAACGGAAATTAAAAAATTTTCTCCTTTAGTGATCCTTACGAATGTACATAATCAGTGATAGAATCGTTACCTCTTGTGGCGATTGAAATCTTTGATGCAGATCTAAGGAGTGATCACGAATATTGAATGGTAACAACGCCTCTACTCAGTCCATACGAACGGATTCTTTCAATCTCAGTGCTAATTGCTACGAATGAAGGCTTTAAGTGAGAGAGAAACAATTTTTTTTAACTGCGCAAGGGTTCTATTTATAGAACCACTTGTGTGGGTTGCAAGCTAAAAAGTTCACTTAAGTGTATGTGACTCATATCTTATGATATGCCAAAATCACTTAAGCGTGTGGTACCTTACCATATTTTGTATTCTACTTAAGTACACTGTACCTTACGATGTTTTACAATTCACTTAAGTGCGTTGTACCTTACGGTGTTCCTTATTTACTCTATCTCTCATCAATCCGTCTTTTTGTGTGTGACCCTGTAGGTTTTCGCGATATTGGTAATTATATTAAATCACATATTTAACATAATAAACAGTGAGCGGTATCTAGCAACACATCACTACTACCTAAGACACGAAAATGTCATGTGATTTGACAAATCTTTTGTGATAATACTTATGTGTACAATTACCATTTGCCCCTATGTCTATATTGAACATAAGGCATAGATTGTGTCATCCTTGTCCAGTTCAATATTGGGTCCGTAGACATTTATCCTGTTACGCAGGATGGACAAATTCCATCTAGGTCACTCATGTCCCTCAGCATGCTTCGTGGAGTACCCATCAACTGTCTTTATGGTCATCTAGTTACGGACAATATTTGATCAGCAATAAGGCACTCGACTCTACATCGAGGGTCCATAGTGGTTTCAGGTCGAAGGATGGTATACACCACTATCACCATGAGAATAACTTATGACACTTTGTATAACATTCTATATGGTATTCTCATAGCGGGTCAATCCAATATAAATATTACTCCTAATATTCATACCTATGTTTAAGATTTGATAACTCCTTATCCATGATCCATGAGATGTGATCATCAGTCTATATACATAATAGTCTTAATATTTTAATGTTATCCCACTTCACAACAAAGCTCGACTACGAATACTTTAAGAATAGTATCCTTGTGTTTAATGGGATCTCATGATTAAGTCACACTTGATACATTAAACGGACTATCTATTTTAGGGATTTTATTAAACAAACATAATAAAGAAAAAACTTTTTATTATTAATAAATAATTCGATACAAGTACCAAAAGTATTGACCTCTAGGGCTTACACCAACACTAACTAATGTAGAATTTAAGATCTTCCTAATACACTCATTCGCGCCCAATGCTCATTTGAGTTTGATGCGTGGATATAAATGGTGGGCGGTCCATGGTCTGATTGATAGGTTCTAATATCATATTAGAGTTTGATATAACTCATTCTTACAAAATTGACTTGTAAAGTGATGAGTGTTACTCTATATAAACTCTTTCAATACTCTATCTCCAACCAATGTGAGACTTAAGATCTTTCTAATAGTGACAAGTTGTTGACTTATCAATCTTTATTTGTGTTATACTTCATCTGAACACAGATAAACAACTTATAGCATTAAATATTTGTTCGGATACATTCTGAAGATGTATCTCCAAAATATCTCACGGATATGCATCTCTGGCATTATTCAAATGTAAATGGCTTCTGAGTTGGTTGTATTGAATGTTTGAAATTATTCCGGAAATGTATCACCGGAATATTTCAACATTTATTCAGAAATAGGTACGTTCAGAGATGCATCTCCAAAAATTAAGGGCATTTAAATAATTTTGCATAGTGACTAAGAAGTATTTGGAATGCATTAAAAAGTTCTCTATCTATATTGGTTGATTGTTCAATGTGCTTTCTCCATATTTGAATATGCTAAAATTGCGGTAAATAAAATATTGTGTTTTGGGTGTAGATTGACTATTATTCTTATATTGTAAGAAAAACATAGTGGTTTCTTATATAAAAAACGTTGTTGTGGTTTCGACCAAATAAAAATATTTATATAAATTGTAAAACCAAGAGCATGAATCAATTTGCAGAAGAAACCAGTTTCATCATCGATAGATAAGATCAAACACAAAGATCTTTTGATATTTTTTTATTTAAAAAAAAGAGTTTTGTAATTTTTTTAAATAATTTTTTTTCAAATCAATAGTTTGAACTAGTTTCCAATTTAAGTTTAATTAATTCAACTGTTTATTCAGTTTATTAATTATTTAAGTGGTTATAGAAAAAGCTTCATATTCTTTATTTATTAATAAAAATCAAAATATCATAAATTGAGAAATATTTACAATTTTACTACCTAAAACCTATTTACAAGCACTAACCATTAACTAACATCAGTAAGTAACCTAAGTAATCTCTTCTAACTCTAATACATTCTAAACATAAAATTTTAAAATACTAGCACAATTTCTTTTAAGAAGTACACTTTTGATTTTTTCCTATAAATTTTTATTTTGAAGGTATTTTATTTTAGTCCACAATACATTTTATAGAGATAATCAAGTATATTTTATCAATACATTTATTCTGTTGGTTATTGTCTATAAATTAAATTTTTTATTTTACTGTTCAATAAATATTTGTGTTAATTTTATTTTTGAGATAAAGTAATAATAATTACAAAAAAAATTAACAAACACATTTACAGAATTTTGAATTTTTTCTTAAATTATTAATTACCTTTAACTCAACTAATATTAATTGAACCACCTTAAAAAAACTATGAGCTGAACTGAACCGCGAACTGAATCGAATTGAACTTAAAATAGCTGAATCGTTATATTTGGTTAGTGAACCGAACCATATTACATAAAACAGTTCTAAAACCGTACCAAAACTGAAATCGAACTGAACCAAAACTGAAAATGAAAATATTAAAAATAAGTTAAATTTTATTTTTCAAAAAATTGAAAAATAATGTAATGGTTCGATTCTTTGGTTTGGTTTTATAAAAATTGTCTTTTAACGATTGGATACGGTTTGAAATTTCTAAACGGTATATCAAATTAATAATTTTGATTCGGTTCAATTCTAAATAAATTGAAATGAATCGATTCAGTTTGAGTAAACTTTTATTGTAGTTTAAATCGGTTCGGTTTGATTTTCTCAGTGAACCATAACACCCTAAAACCTCACAAAATTATAAATTCAAATAAATAAATGTTCAATCTCATAAGTATTTTGTGCTTTTAAAACTCAGTACATTGAACATGCAAAGTTAATGTCATAAAATCTGAAAATTGTTTAGTTCAACTGCCGGAAAACAATTGATTGGCATCTCTTCCTAAAAGTGGGGTAGTTTGAGATTTTTTTTGAAACCAGAGATATTTTGGAAATTCCCTTAAAAAAATGAGTTATTTTTGTAAAAAATTCCAATTTTTTATCATGTCCGTATACTTTCATATTATATTTTTTATATAATAGTGGATTAGAAACTAAAGACAAATAAAAGATTCTTGATTTCTCACTTTTGAGAATATAAAGTTTTTCCAAAATAAATTATATTTTACTTTTTTTATTATAGTGACCATAGAAATTATAATAAAAATATTGAAAATAATGTCTAAGAAAATAACACTCGTATTTTAATTTATATCAAAAATAAAATCAGATAAAATTTTACAATCTCATTAATTAAATTAAAAATAACTATTTTAAAAAACAATTAAGCTACTATAGTAACTACCATTTTCAATCCCTTATTAAGTAGATAACTAAAATTTGACAAAATAAATATAAATTTTATAAAGTTAATAAAGTTTTATTTGATAGTAATTGAAAATAAACTTTTAGTTTTATTTAACACTAAGAATAAATACACATCTTTAACAATTTTAAATTAAATATCTAAATCAAAGATAACTACTAAAAAGACATAAGAATCAAAACAATTATTTATTAAGTTTGACATATATTATTTTCATAAAATTTATAGATATTATTTTATTTTTCTTACAATTATTTTTAATTATAAATATTAAAGAATAAAATTTTATAATATATTTTTAATATAATATCTATAAAATAATTTTAGATTATTTCAATGCTACATTCTTCATATCATGTCGTCCAAATAAAATTTTATTTGATAATAATTGCAAATAAATTTTTAATTTTATTTAGCATTAAAAATAAACACGCATCTTTAACAACTTAAAATTAAATATCTAAATCAAAGATAACTACTAAAAAGATATGAAAACTAAAATAGTTGCTTATTAAGTTTGATACATATTATTTTCATAAAATTTATAGATATATTATATATTCTTTGCAATTATTTTTTAATTATAAATATTAAAAAAATAGAAATTTTATAATATCATTTCAATATAATATCTATAAAATAATTTTAGATTATTTCAATGCTACATTCTTCGTATCATGTCGGATAAATAAACTAAAGACAAACAATAAGATTATTGTTTTTTCACATATAAAAACAATTTAGTTCATAATTTACTCTTTTTTTTATATAATAATAATTATAATAAGTATAATAAAGAACAAAGATAATATTTTCTAATGAGCTCTCATATTTCAACAATAAAATCATATAAATATTTTACAGTACCATTTATTATAAATTAAAATAATTATTTTTCTTATAAAAGTTATTGAAGTAATTAACATTTGAAACACTTTTAGTCGTTTGGATAATTAATGTTTGATAATATATACATAAATTTAACAAAACAAATAACTTATAATCGCGCATTGCACAAATCTTAATCTAATATTTCATTAAAATTAAAAGTATATCTGTGAGATATTGGATCGAACTCTAGTATGGTCGAAAGGTAGTTTTTTGGTTCGACAATTCGACAAGGATCATTAGTATATCGTCGAAGCCTGATCACATGTTGCAGTCGAAGTATGCTAGGATTTTTAGCATGTCGAATTAGGCATGTTTGTTATGCCAAATTATTTAAGTTAGCTTGTTCTCTAAGTTAGCATGTGTAATGGGCATGTGTGTAAAACTCTGTTAATTTAGTGTGTTAGTTTTCTTATAAATAGCATACTAGTTTCTCATCATTGTATAATGCAATCTTAATTAGGGTGAGAGAGGTTATTTGTTACTCTGTAACACTTGTAATCATGTTCCCAAGAGAAAGTAAAGAATAACAGTTAATAAACTATTTCATTGTGTTCCTCTTTCTTCCCTCTTTTCTACCCTTGTGGATTTCTTGTCGATCAAGGAACCGATTATACTTTGTTATTCCGACATCGTTTTTCACAACAAATTGGTGCGGTGAGCATGGAGAAGATGCCATCAACAAAGTATGACATTGAAAAGTCCACCGGAGTGAACAATTTTGGTATGTGGCACTTGAAGATGAAAGCCCTACTAGTTCAACATGGCTATTTAGAAGCGTTGAAGGGAGCCGAAGCCATGGATAATGCGTTAACATACAAATAAGAAACAACTATGGTAGAGAAAGCCCACATCGCCATCTTATTGAGCCTTGGTGATAAGGTTTTTTGATAGGTTTCGAAGGAGACGATGATGTCGGGGTTATAGGAGAAACTCGAAAGTTTATACATGACCAAATTGTTGGTCAATCGCCTCTACCTGAAGCAAACTATGTATTCATTCAAGATGAGTGAAGAAAAAGTTATGGCTGAGAAGTTGTATATGTTCAACAAGATGATTCTTGATCTTGAAAATATCGATGTCAAGATCGAGGATGAAGATCAAACACTGTTGATGTTGTTTATTTTTCCTAGATCACATGCTCACTTCAAAGAAACTCTCTTATATGGAAGAGAGTCTCTGACCTTTGAAGAAGTTCAATCAGCCTTGTATTCTAAGGATTTGAATGAACGAAAGAAGCATAAGCCATCTTTGATTGGTGAAAGTCTATCAGTTAAGGCGGAATTTACAAAGAGAGATGGCAAGTTTGACAAGAAGAAGGGTAAAAGTCAGCAGAAGTCTTATAGTGGTTATGCATCTGGTATTCAATGTTATGACTGTAAGTAGGAAGGTCATACAAGAAAAGTGTGCCCTGAAACGCCTAAAAGAACATAGAGGTAAGGATAATGGCAACACATCCATTGTTCAAGATGATTTCGGCTCATTTGATGTTCTTGTGGTTTCAAGCGGCGACTCAAGTAAAGAGCGGATTATGAATTCAGGATGCACTTGGCACATGACTCTAAACAAAGACTTGTTTGAGGAACCGTGTGATCAAGATGGTGGATCTATATTTCTTGGAAACAATAAATCTTGCAAGATTGTAGGTGTTGGATCTGTGAGATTCAAGCTCCATGATAAGTCAATAAGATTGTTGACTGAAGTCAGGTATGTACCTGATTTGAAGTGAAATTTGATTTCTCTTGGTGAATCCGACAACACATGATATATTTTACAAGGAGAGAAAATTATTCTAAAAGTCATGAATGAGTCTATTGAAGTCTTAAGAGGCATGAAGAAACAAGGCTTGTATACCCTTTAAGATGAAGTTGTCGGTGGCTCTACAGATGTTGCTTCCACGAAAACTTTGTCGAAGACAGAAATTTGACACATGAGATTGGGCCATGTCATTGAAAGGGGTCCGGTCGAATTTAGGAAACAAAATCTACTTGGTGAAGAAAAAGTCGAAAAGCTGAAGTTTTGTGAACTCTATGTACTTGGGAAATCTTGCAGAGTGAAGCTCAATAAAGGAAAACAAAGAACATATGGATCCCTTTATTACACCCATACTGATCTTTGAGGGCCTGCAAGGTGTCCATCACATTCAGGAGCAAGGTATTTTTTATCCATAGTTGATGATTATTCCAGAAAGTTATGGGTATTCATCCAGAAGACTAAGGATGAAAGTTTTGAGAACTTCAAAAGTTGGAAGGCTCTGGTCGAAAACCATACTGGCACAAAGGTCAAGAGGTTGAGAACCGACAATGTCCTTGAATTTTGCAATGAGACAATCGACAATTTTCGTGCAGCCTCTGGTATTGTAAGGCACATAACTACTGCAGATACTCACCAACAAAATGGTTTGGATGAAAGGTTTAATTGAACCATTTTGGAAAAAGTTAGATGCATGTTGACTAGTGTTGGGTTAAAGAAGGGTTTTGGGTAGAGGCTGTTTCGACAACAATATATCTGATAAACAGATGTCATTCAACATTGTTAGATATGAAAACACCTGAAGAAGTTTGGTCGAGAAACCGACCCGATCTCGACAAACTTAGAGTACTTAGTTGCATAACCTATGCTCGCATTAGGCAAGACAAGGTCGAACCTAGAGCTTTGAGATGCATGTTCATGGGATACCCTGAAGGAGTCAAAGCTTATAGGCTATAATGCCTAAAGCCATGTCACATGATGTGTATCACCAGTCAAGATGTAATTTTCAATGAAGTTGAGATGGCTTTCAAGAAAGATGATGACATTAATCGAAGTGCACAGATATTCGAAGAAGAGCCTAAACATGAAGAGATTCATGTTGAGGTGGAGCATGTCGATGCTGAATTGCGTATCCTAGATCAAGCCAAAGAAGAAGCACAAGATGCTGAAGATATTGAGGAAGTTAAGGAAACTATCGATGACTACCTGTTGGCAAGAGATAAGCCGAGAAGATCCATCAAGCCACCTCAAAGACTTGGGTATGCAGATCTCATAGCTTATGCCTTAATCTCTGCAAGTGAGGTTCTAGATGAAGAACCTAGAGACTATAAGGAAGTTATGAGGAGTCGAAATAAGACAGAATGGATGAAGACCATGGATGATGAGATGAAATATATTCATGATAACCACACTCAAGAACTAATCAAGAAACCTGTTGGAGCCAGATTAATCAGCTATAATTGGATTTTCAAAGTTAAGGAAGGAATCAAAGAAGTGACGTCGAAGAGATACAAGGCAAGATTGGTCACAAGGGGTTTCTCTTAGAAAGAAGGTGTCAAATTTAATAATGTGTTCTCTCCTTTTATAAATCACATGTCCATTTGAATGTTGCTTGCCATGGTGGCACAATTCGACCTAGAACTGGAACAAATGGATGTGAAGACTGTTTTCTTGTATGGAGATCTAGATGAAACAATCCTGATGAGGCAACCTGAAGGGTATGCAGAAAAGGAAAAGGAAAATTATGTGTGCATGCAGAAGAAATATTTATATGGACTGAAACAATCTCCTCGATAATGGAATATGAGATTCGACAAGTTCATGGCACACATACGTTTCATTAGAAGTCAATTCGACCACTGTGTTTACTTCAGATTTCTATATGGAAATTCATTTGTTATTTTGTTGTTTTATATGGATGATATTCTCATAGCAAGCAACAATGTCAAGGATGTAATAAAGTTGAAGGTTGAACTCAATAAGGAGTTTGATATGAAGGATCTGGGAGCAGCAAGGTGTTTTCCATTTATAGCTTAAAATAAATATTCAAGATTTCCTAAAAATTATTTCACCTATAAGTTATAGGTTTTGGAAATGTATTTTTGGAAACTTTTCAGAAATGCATTTTCGAATTAAATTTAGTTATAAAATTGAGGAGTGGTTCAAAAATGAATAAAATGTGTGTGCATGAAATGCGCCTAAAGATATATCTCCAAATTTTAAAATATATTTTTGAATTTTGATAAAGTATTATTCCACCACATATGATAGTATAAAAAAAAACCCTTTTCAAACTCCAAGCTTTCATAGACACCAACACTTAAGTAAGTGTTTGTGTGAAAGTTTCATTGTACTTTGAAGGGCAACTAATGTTGCAAAATTTGAAAAACAATTTTGAGGATCTCCATATTTTAGGATAAAATTTAAAACTCTCTTTTTCTAACTAAACTTTATTTTTGTTAAAAGAAAATAATGTATGGATTATTTAATAAAGGCTTTAACACTTATTGTGATCTCTCATTCTAAAATTCCACATTGATTTTATAATGTAATTGAAAAATATGATTATCATGAAAAAATTATAACTTTTATTGTTGGGATTATCAGGAGGTCAACACGAGTGAGTATTTTTATTTGTAGGGTCTTTTATTTAATTAGCAACACACTTTGTGAAAAACACATTATATATTTACTCAAAATCTTAAGGTGATAGGCGTGTGAGTTATTCTACTTATAAATGTTCAAGTCTTCATATTGGTTAATCAATGTAAGACTTTATCACACTACTCACACTTGTTATTCTCAACACTCACTCTCAAGTGTGAGTTTATCCACAATATCCCTCATCAATTGAAAGTTCTTTCATCCACATACACTTATATCGTTGTTGACACTTTTCAATGGGACACTCTACCCACGACCATGCGAGAATACTTTTGATACAAGTGAGTCGGTCTCTTCACTCAAACCAAAGGCTCATGATATAACTATTAGAGTTATTTGAAAGGTTAACGCGAGGGAATAATTTTACTTTTGAGGTCTTTCCTTTTACGAGTAACACACCTTGTAAAAGATACATCACAAAATAAAAAAGATTCCTTCGTATTGATCCCAAATAATTCCAACACTTATAAGTCACTGAGAAGGTCCACACATCAAGGTTTAATAACAAGCTCTAAGAGAAAAGACACAAGAAATTGGCACAACCTTCCAAATATCATACATACTTAATATGGAAACCAAATAATTTTTCACACCCTTCCAAATATCATAATACTTAATTTACTATCACTTAAATTAATAATAAACTTCTTAACTTTTTAATTCACTAAAATTAATATATATTTTATTTTAAAAAAATAATAGATGAAACTACAAATAATATTATAGAATCTTTTGATTAAAAAATAATGTTTGATTAAAAAATAATAACATGTAAAATTTGTTGAGAAATAATTGTGGATTGTGTTAAAAAACAAGAATGAGTTTTAAGTCTCACATTACTTAGAAAAATATAAATTGAGCACTTTATAAATAAGATGATTCATATACTTATCATCTTAAGATTTTAGATAAATATGTGGTGTCTTTCTCAATTGTTTGGATGAGTCTATAATCTTTTAGATCAAACCTCTTAGATTATACCTAAAACTTTATAAATAAATATTTTGGAGGGTTCGAATTTAACTATAATATTTATAAACTAATGTGTCTATGTGAAAATATTATTTAATACTATATTAATTAAAATAAAAGTAACTTTAGATATAAGCTTAATATTTATATTGAAAAAGGTAAAATATTGATAAATATGTAAAGTCAAATGAATTATTCATCTATGAAATAAATTAAATATAATAAGTAAAAGGAATTATCATTAATTAAATTATAACTATAATTTTAAGAGTTTAATGGAAATGCAATTGAGAGTCTAAAATAACTTTAAATTATTATTTAATAAAAATTCATCACTCAATCATATATTATTATTCAAAAATTGTAGTCTGATGCAATGAAATATGTGATATTGATTGATTAACTATGTAATTACATATCTCATTTTCCCTAATTTTAAATAAATTGTGTAATTTGAATAAAGAAATTCCAAAGTGTTGGTGGAGTAGCTTTGATTAGTGATAAGGAATTGGTTGCATCGAACCAATAGCCTTAGACAAATAACCGCTGCACTAAATCATTAGTATACACATATTTTAGCCTAAAATCTGAAAGCACAATAATATTTATTTGATAGCGTTAGAAGTTTTATTTTTAAAAAGAAAAAGCTGTTAGACAATGTTTATTCAATATCAACCCATATAAAAATGCGCCCTTAGTTCAAAATTAAACTCAAGTTAACGAAAGTAATAAAATGTAACACACAAAATATATATATATGTATATATATATATATATATATATATATATATATATATGTGTGTGTATTTTTTTTTTTGTGATTATGAGATTTATGTAAGAAATTATTTTATAATAGAAATATATTTAAATCCAATTTTATCAGATTAAATTTCATTTTTAAAATTTCTTTTTATCACAAAAAAAAAAGTTAAATATATCTATATCTATATCTATTCCTGAAATAATGGCATGTCGATAGAATTATTGATTATCTAACAAGATATGATAAAAAATATTCAAATATGAAAATAAATAGGGCTAAACATTTCAAAAAAAGGTTGAAATATATGAGTTTTTTTTCCGCATAAAAGAGAAACTGTAAGAGAATATTTAGTCAAATCAACCTATATAAGTAAAGCCCCTCTAATGCAACAGCTTATAAGTAACAAAAGAAGAAAAATGAATCAATTTTCTTCTAAAAGTGTCACTAAGAAAATTAAGCATTGGACCAAAGATGAACATAGGTAATACATTCGACTTTTATATCTATCTTTTTTTAAAACCCTAACAATATGCTCACTCTTTTTAATATATGTAATTTTGTTGGAGGAGGAGAATTAAGTCGCATTTGATTTTATTTCGAAATAATTATTACATTTTTGTCTTGAATATAATTTCTTAATAAAATCCATGATTATTTCTATGTTTACTTGGAACGTGTTTCTTTTTCTTAATGAAAAACAACTATGAGTAATTAGTTTGATTTAATTTGATTAATTCATTTGTACTATTTTGGATTCATGAAAAAAATTATTATTTTATTTTTCTTCTCAATTTACTTATTTGAATTCACATTATTTTTATGTTTTAGGTTATTTCTTGCGGGACTTCAAAAATATGGAAGGGGATACTGGAAAGAAATTTCAAGACATTTTGTAGTGTCAAAAACTCACATTCAAATTGCTAGTCATGCTCAAAAATTCTTTCTTCATCAAAATATTACAAATAAAAAGAAGAAAACAAGAAGTATTCACGGGATAACCTTAAATCCACCCAACAATGAAGAAGAAGACTTTCACGAATGGATGAATGACTTTTTCAAAAAAAATAAGAATGAACAATATTATGAGTTTATAAAAAATTTACTTTAAAGGATTATTATAATATGAGTCTTTTAGAAAATAATTGAAAGATGACTTATCATAATAGACTAATTCAAATTGTATTAGTATTAAAAACTTAATACTATTGTGTTGTGCTCCCTAATTTGTATGAAGTTATATTTTGTTTTTTATAGTGATCAAGACCAATCAAGAGTAAGAAGAAGAGAATTACATGTTTTATTTTAATTTATTTATAATAATTCTGTTTAGTTTAATTTGATATCGTTTTAATTTAAAATATGATTTAACTTAAGATGGATCTAGAAAGTAATGTTTATGGTTTGTTTAAGAATATGAATTTTTTTACTATGAATAAATATTTTCTAAAATCTCATTTGAGATAAGTTTGAACTTTCTTTATGAAATAAATTTTTCTATAATTATTAATTCATCCTTACAAGACGAGGAGTGTCACTTTATATAAATTTTTTTAATGTTTTATCTTCAATCAATATGAAATTTAAAATCTTCCTAGTACACTCTCTTGCACCCAATGTTCATTTTGGTTTGACGCGTGGATATAAATGCTCATTTTGATCCGACAATGTCCATTGTCTGATCGATAGGCTTTAATACCATATTAAAATTTAATTTAACTCATTCTTACAAAACTGACTTGTAAAGTGAGGAGTGTCACTTTATATAAACTCTTTCAATGTTGTATCTCCGATCAATCTAAAATTTAAGATCTTTTTAATAATGACAAGTTGTTGACTTATCGATCTTTTTTTAGTTGTGCCACATTTACTTCTACCATTTTCTCTACCAAATTCATCTTTTATTATGTTTCTCTCTTAATTTACTACTTTATTCGAAGAATCCACACCATGTAATTTTATCACAATGCAATGCATTCTTTTTGTCTTTAAACAGTTTTACTCGGAGAATTTTTTAATTAGATTTTTATGTAGACCATTTTTTATTTTCTTTTATATTGTTATCATGGATATTGAACTGGTCCTTCCAAAATGTATGTATTTTTTCTTATTTTCTTTTTTATTTAAAAAGGTTTTTTTAGAGTGTGGTAATTTTGAAGTTAATGTGGTGAATCCAAATCAGAAAATTAACACAAACAAACACAAATTCAATTCTTTTAAAAAAATAGATAAATCCAATTCACGTGCACTTGTAAAGTAAAAAATGTTTATAAAACATTAGCATGATTATCACTGGTTGAATTGTAATTCCTTGTGTCGAAACAGGTTGCTCGACAGAGTAAGGAAGTGTCGAACCACTTATGTCTATTTTAGTAGTGTTAGCTATTTTGGGCTTTTATAGTTTTTAGCTTTGGCTTGAGGTCCAAGTTAACCTAAATCTATAAATAGAGGGAGTAACCCTTATTTTTGTAATGAAGTGAATAGATTATTCATAACATTATATTCACAGTATTTTGCAGTTGCAAAGTGAATAAGAAGTTTTCCACAGTTTGTGGACAGAGAGAAACTCTGCAGAATTTTATTACTTTTCTCCTTCATCGTTCTTTACACTCTTTCTTTCTCCATTGTTCTTCTTTTTTCATTGCTATTGTGTGGATAATAACAATATTGTTCATCAAGGTTGATTGAAATTCTCCATAGATTTTGAGGGATTTCCAACATCTGGTATCAGGAGCTCCGGTTTAATCGATTCGTGGGAAGAAAATCACCATGGCAACGAATCATCCAAACGGGCATTTTCCAGCAAATCTTCTGATTCTCAAGAACAACAATTATGAGAATTGGTGCAAGCAGATAAATGTTGTGTTTTGTTATCAAGATCTTTGGTATCTTGTGAAGGAAGGCATAACAACGCTTGCAGAAGCCGCGATGGATCAAGAAAAGGTTGCACATAAAGAATTAAAGAAGAAAGATGATAAAGCTCTCTTTATAATCTATCAATGTGTTGATGTAGATAACTTTGAAAAGGTTAGTGATGCAGAGTTAGCAAAAGAAGCATGGGGAATTCTGGAGAAATCGTTTGGAGGCGCAGAGAAGGTGAAAGAGGTGAGGTTACAAACTCACAAAAGAACGTATGAATTGCTTCAGATAGAAGACAATGAAAGCATAACTGATTTTTTCACCAAGGTTACGAAACTGGTGAATCAAATCAAGGCATGTGGAGAAGTGTTAACATCAAGATCTGTTGTTGGAAATATCTTGAGGTCGTTGGCTCCAAAGTTCGACCACGTGGTAGTAGCCATAGAAGAGTCGAAAGAGTTGTCAAAATTGACAAAGGAAGAGCTTCAAGGGACGCTTGAATCTCATGAGCAAAGAATGGCTGAAAGAGCTGCAGGAAAGTCGAAGAGTGATATGGCTTTGCAGGCTCAATCAATAAAAGAAAGAAAAGGCAAAGGAAGTTGGAATGACAACAAAGGCATAGGAGGTTACAACAATTCGACTGGTTGAAATCAGCAAGAAGGAAACTAGTTGAATCAGAGAAAACCCTGGAACCAAGGCAACCAAAAAAGTGGTGTTGCAGGTAGAGGAAGAAGTGGTGGTCAAAAGCCAGACAAGAGTCACATTCAGTGTTACAACTGTCAGAAGTATGGTCACTATTCTAGTGATTGTCTTGAAAAGTAGAAGAATCAAGAAACTTATGCAAAGCTGGAGAAACATGAAGAAGAAGAGACGTTGTTGATGGTTACAACAAGAGAAGAAGAGAGATTCAAGGACCAGTGGTACTTGGACTCAGGATTCTCATCACACATGTGTGGAAGAAAAGATTGGTTTGTCAACATAAAGCCCTCAATGAAGAACATGGTGAAATTTGCAAATGATAACACTCTAGCAGCTGAAGGTGTTGGTGGTGTTCTGATTATGAGGAAAGATGGCAAGAGATCAGTAATTTCAAATGTGTTGTACATACCAGACATGAAGAGTAGTTTGCTCAACATAGGGCAGTTAGTCAAAAATAACTACAAGGTGTCAATCGAAGACAAGATGATGATAGTTCTCAACTCAAATGGAAGGTTGATCTTGAAGGCTCCAATGTCTCAGAATAGAACCTTCAAGATTGAACTAAATGTGATGAAGCATAAGTGCCCTGTAACAGCAGCCAGAAGAGATGAATGAATATGGTATTATAGACTTGGCCATCTCAATTTCAAAGACATCAGATATTTAAAGAGAAGAAATATGGTTTCAGGATTACCCGAAATCGACATTCCAAACGAAGTGTGTGAAGAATGCGTGCAGGCGAAGCAGCATAAGAACAACTTCAATAAGGATGCAGGAAGAAGGTCGAAGGCAATTCTTGAAGTCATGTACTCTGATGTATGTGGTCCTCTCCAGGTGGATTCGATTGGAGGTAACAAATACTTTGTTACATTCATAGATGATTTCAGTCGAAAACTGTGGTCTTACCTGATCAAGAAGAAAAGTGAAGTGATCAAGGTATTTGCCAAGTTTAAATATATGGTCGAAAGACAGAGCGGTCGAAAGATCGAGATTTTGAGAACTGATGGTGGTGGAGAATATGTGTCAAAAGATTTTGATGCATTATGTGTGAAAGAAGGGATTGTGCATGATGAGATGCCACCCTACACTCCACAGCAGAATGGAGTCGCAGAAAGGAAGAATAGAACCATTATGAATATGGTTAGAAGTATGTTGAAAGGCAAACATCTATCCAAAGAATTATGGGGAGAAGCTATGTCGACTGCGACATATATCCTGAACAGATGTCCGACGAAGAAGCTAGAAGGAATCACGCCAGAAGAATGTTGGTCTGGTGTCAAGCCTAGCTTGAGTCATCTGAGGGTGTTTGGATCTATAGCACATAGACATGTGTCAGATCAGTTGAGAAGAAAACTTGATGACAAGTTGAGTCAGATGATCCTGATAGGATATCATTCGACCGGAGGATACAAGTTGTTCGACCCAGTGAATAAGCAAGTGGTGATCAACAGGAATGTGATCATAGATGAACTTAAGGAGTGGGATTTGATTGAGAACGTCAAGAAAGATTCAGTGAGAATCATTTATGATGAACCAGCTAGTGAAGTCAAAAGTGAAGTTCGACAGGAAGAAGTCAGAGGTGAAGCAGGCCCAAGCAGACCTCAAAGAACAAGACACATGCCTCCAAGGTTGCAATAATGTGTTATTACATCAGATGATGTGGTCGATGAAGAAGGTGAGCTGGTATATTATGCTTTCTACGCAGATGTCGAACCTGTCAATGCAACTAAGGCATTGAAAGATTCAAAGTGGATGAAAGCAATGGACGAAGAACTGAAGTCAATCAAAGTCAACAACACTTGGTCACTTGTAGAATTGCCCCAAGACAAGAAGGCAATCGATATGAAGTGGGTATAAAAGGTGAAGTTGAATCCCAAAGGAGAAGTAACTCGACACAAGGCGAGACTTGTGGCGAAAGGATTTTCTTCAGAAAGAAGGAATCAACTTTGATGAAGGTTTTGCACTTGTTGCTAGGATCAAAACAATCAGGTTGGTTGTTGGTCTTGCAAACATGAACAACTGGCAGATGTGTCAGATGGATGTGAAATGTGCATTCCTTAATGGCCTCTTAGAAGAAGAAGTTTATGTTGCACAACCAACTGGGTTTGTGAAACATGGCGAAGAAAGAAAGGTGTACAGGCTGCATAAAGCCATGTACGGACTTAAACAAGCTCCAAGAGCTTGGAACAAGAAGATAGATGATTTTCTAAGGGAGAAGGAATTTGTAAAGTGAAAATCTGAACATGGAGTATATGTAAGAAGAAGCGAGAGTGAATTGCTTATACTATGTCTCTATGTCGATAACCTGTTGATAACAGGTAGCTGCAGGAAGGAGATCGAAGACTTCAAAGGTGATCTCAACAAGGAATTCAAAATGTCAGATTTGGGTGACATTTCATATTTCCTTGGCATCGAATTCTACAAGAGTGGTAGAAGTTTGATGATGCGTCAAAGAAGGTATGCAGGCGAAATTCTCAAGAGATTTGAGATGCAAGATTACAACCCAACTTTGACTCCAGTTGAGCCCCGATTACAACTGTCGAAAGACTTATTGGGTAACTTCGATACCTTTGTCATACAAGACCTGGCTTAGCATACAGTGTAGGTATGGTGAGTAGGTTCGTGTAGAAGCCAAAGATATCACATCTAGCAGCGACGAAGAGGATACTAAGGTATCTGAAAGGAACTCTCGACTATGGAATTTTGTTTCCTGCAGCTGATGAAGGAAAAGAATGCAAATTAGTGGAATACACTGACTCAAGTTAGTGTAGTGATGTTGAGGATCGAAAATCCACAGTTGGCTATGTGTTTATGCTAGGTGGTGCACCAGTTGCTTGGAGTTCGAGAAAAGAGCCAGTAGTGGCATTATCGCCGTGCGAAGCAGAATAGATATCTGCTTCTCTTTGTGCATGTCAAGCAACATGGATGGTGAATCTGGTCGAAGAAATAACAGCGAAGAGTCATGGAGCAATTACCATGAAGATCGACAATATGTCAGCTATCAATCTGGCGAAGAATCTGATAGCACATGGTCGAAGAAAGCACATCGAGATGAGGTTCCATTATCTTCGAGAGCAGGTAGCAGATGGGAAGATGAATGTGGAACACTGCAGAACTGAGAATCAGATTGCAGACATCATGACGAAAGGAGTACAGGTCGAAGTGTTCAGAAGACTAAGAGCTATGATGAATGTAGATAGCTTAGACACAATGAATTAGGTGGTGTATTAAATTGTAACTCCTTGTGTCGAAGCAGGTTGCTCGACAGAGTAAGAAAGTGTCGAATCACTTATGCCTATTTTAGTAGTGTTAGCTATTTTGGGCTTTTATAGTTTTGGGCTTTGACTTGAGGTCCAAGTTAACCTAAATCTATAAGTAGAGGGAGTAACCCTTATTTTTGTAATGAAGTGAATAAAGTATTCGATAATCAATTTCCAATGAAATTAAGAAATAAAAACTGACTATGACAATTTGTCAAACACTTGGTGTGCAATAAATGTTGAGATATAATATAATCCAAGTTGTGTGAGGCTCAAGCTCAATGTTAATTAGAGTTTAGAGTTTGTTACTTAGTTTGTTATATTTGTTACTTAATAGTCAAGTAACTTTATATATAAATACATGCATATGTAAATCAGTTTGTAACACAAACATTCTTCAATAATAGAATTCTTATTTTCATATTCTCTCTCTCTTTCTCTCTTCACTAAAAGTGTCTCACGCACTAACAAATTGATATCTAGAACTGCAGTTAGATTCTTGATCGTGTTTTCAAGAATCACGCGTCAGTGATCGTGTTTCTGGGATTGTGGGTTGTTAATCGCGTTTGCTGCAAAGATGAATGGCACCAACGGAATTCCGAGTTCTCTTCCAATTCTTGACGGAAAGAATTGGATTCGATGGAGAAAACAGATGCAATCCTTGTTCGGCTTTCATGAAACCCAATAAGTGGTTACTAATGGCGTCCTTGAGCTTGCTGAGAATGCAATTGATGCTCAGAGAGTCGCACACAAAGAGGCGAAGAAGAAAGACTGCAAGGTCGCGTATTACATTCAATCGATGGTCGTTTAAGAGAATTTCGAAAATATCTCTCATGTTGAATCGGCGAACAAGCCCTAGGATATTCTTGTCAAGTACTATGAAGGAGGTGAGAAAGTCAAAGTCGTCAAATTGCAGACTTTGCAACGACAATATGAATTGTTGTAGATGGGAGAAGATGAAAAGATTGAAGGTTATGTGTCGAAGGTGCAAAATCCCGTCCATCTCATGAAGGATTGTGGTAAAACCCTAATTGATAAGATGATATTTGAGAAGGTAATGCGTACGTTGACCTCTCACTTTGATAATGTTAATGTAGCTATTCAAGAATCCAACAATCTTAAAACTATGAAACTGGAAGATTTGGTTGGTTCATTGGAGGCACATTAGATTAGGATTGTCGTAAGGAAATAGGTTCAAGATTCGATACAAGCACTGCAGACTCAGGTTTTGAATAAGCATGATGGTTCCACAAATTCAAAGTCAAAGGAGACAAGACTCAGAGCAAGAAGTCTTGGTCGAACCCTCAAAAGCACAAGATCGATGATTATTGATTTTTCACATATAAAAAAATTGAGTTATAGTTTGCTCATCTTTTATAATAATGATTATAGTCAATATAATAAAAAAAATAAAGATAATGTTTTCTAATGAACTCTCATATTTGTTAAGAATAATAAGTCAAGTGTGAGGTAGAGTTCCACATTAGTTATAAATATAAAGACTTGAACATTTATAAGTGGGAGAATCCACACACCTATCATCTTAAGATTTTGGATGGATATGTAGTGTTTTTCTCACTTGTGTGTTGCTCTGATTCAATATTGATGCTCCCCCTCATGACCTAATAATTGGTATCATGAGCTCGTTGAAATCGAAATGTACAAGAAGAGGTGTATTTGTATGTGGATAAAATAGTTTCTACTTTATGAAGAGCATTATGGACTCACACTTGAGGCAGGGTGTTAAGAATAATAAGTCAAATATGAGTTAAAGTTCCACATTGATTATAAATGTGGATACTTGGGCATTTACAAGTGGGAGAACTCACACATCTATCACCTTAAAATTTTGGGTGAATATATAATGTCCCTGTCACTTGGGTATTACTTTTGACCCAATATTGATGCTCCTCTTCATGATCCAACAATATTTCAATAACAATATCACATAAATATTTTACAATGTCATCCATTACAAATTAAAATAAATTTTTTTCTTATAAAAGTTATTAAAATAATTAGTATTTAAAACACTTTTAGTCGTCCATATAACTAGTATTTGATAATATACATATAAATTTAAAAAAAAAAATTAAAACCGCATATCGCACATATTTTAATCTAATATGTAATTAAAATGAAAAATATATCAAATGACATACACATAATTAACAACAATACACATAATTAGCAACAAAACAACTAGACAATAACAACATATTATCATACATTTTCATCAAACTATACAAAAATTACTATATCAATTATTTAATGAATACAAAACTAACAACATCAATCTAACACAAAACAAACAAACAATTCCACTTTATCTTCTTATTCTTCTTCATTGACTTTCATAATTTTCCTTTGTTGAACAAAATTAAGATTCTTCAAAATAATTTCTTTTCATTTCCCTTCAAAATTAACGTTCCACTTTAAATGTCATGTGCGGGCAATTCTTGAAAAGTAAAAAAATATCCTTATAACCTAGAAATGCATATTTGAATACATAACATGCACTCGTTCGTTTTTGAATCACATCCTAATTTTATAAATTTAATTTAATTTAAAAATGTGTTTTCAGAATATCTTCGAAAATACATTTCCAGACCTATTCTATGGGCTACACAAGGAGGCTTCCATCTTTTGTGCCTGCTAAGAAGCATTCTTTTAGAGTTACGGTCAATGATGTTAAAACCTTTCCAATCCCATAATATTTCTTAAGACTAATCAAGTGTAAGAAGAAGAGATTTACATATTTTTTTAAATTTATTTTATAATAATTATGTTTAATTTAATTTAATGTTGTAATAGTTTTAACTTAAAATATGATTTAACTTAAAATGGATCTAGAAAGTAATGTTTATGGTTCGTTTATGGAATATGATTTTTTTGTTATGAGTAAACATTTTGTAAAATCTCATATGAGATAAGTTTGGAATGAACTAATTTCTTTTTTTATGAAATAAATTTTGCTATAGTTATTAGAGTTTGACCTAATTTTTTTAATGCTCAATATCTAACTGAAGGATAATAGCGATCTAAAACGCAACGGAAATTAAAAAATTTCTCCTTTAGTGATCCTTACGAATGTACATAATCAGTGATAGAATCGTTACCTCTTGTGGCGATTGAAATCTTTGATGCAGATCTAAGGAGTGATCACGAATATTGAATGGTAACAACGCCTCTACTCAGTCCATACGAACGGATTCTTTCAATCTCAGTGCTAATTGCTACGAATGAAGGCTTTAAGTGAGAGAGAAACAATTTTTTTTAACTGCGCAAGGGTTCTATTTATAGAACCACTTGTGTGGGTTGCAAGCTAAAAAGTCCACTTAAGTGTATGTGACTCATATCTTATGATATGCCAAAATCACTTAAGCGTGTGGTACCTTACCATATTTTGTATTCTACTTAAGTACACTGTACCTTACGATGTTTTACAATTCACTTAAGTGCGTTGTACCTTACGGTGTTCCTTATTTACTCTATCTCTCATCAATCCGTCTTTTTGTGTGTGACCCTGTAGGTTTTCGCGATATTGGTAATTATATTAAATCACATATTTAACATAATAAACAGTGAGCGGTATCTAGCAACACATCACTACTACCTAAGACACGAAAATGTCATGTGATTTGACAAATCTTTTTGTGATAATACTTATGTGTACAATTACCATTTGCCCCTATGTCTATATTGAACATAAGGCATAGATTGTGTCATCCTTGTCCAGTTCAATATTGGGTCCGTAGACATTTATCCTGTTACGCAGGATGGACAAATTCCATCTAGGTCACTCATGTCCCTCAGCATGCTTCGTGGAGTACCCATCAACTGTCTTTATGGTCATCTAGTTACGGACAATATTTGATCAGCAATAAGGCACTCGACTCTACATCGAGGGTCCATAGTGGTTTCAGGTCGAAGGATGGTATACACCACTATCACCATGAGAATAACTTATGACACTTTGTATAACATTCTATATGGTATTCTCATAGCGGGTCAATCCAATATAAATATTACTCCTAATATTCATACCTATGTTTAAGATTTGATAACTCCTTATCCATGATCCATGAGATGTGATCATCAGTCTATATACATAATAGTCTTAATATTTTAATGTTATCCCACTTCACAACAAAGCTCGACTACGAATACTTTAAGAATAGTATCCTTGTGTTTAATGGGATCTCATGATTAAGTCACACTTGATACATTAAACGGACTATCTATTTTAGGGATTTTATTAAAGAAACATAATAAAGAAAAAACTTTTTATTATTAATAAATAATTCGATACAAGTACCAAAAGTATTGACCTCTAGGGCTTACACCAACACTAACTAATGTAGAATTTAAGATCTTCCTAATACACTCATTCGCGCCCAATGCTCATTTGAGTTTGATGCGTGGATATAAATGGTGGGCGGTCCATGGTCTGATTGATAGGTTCTAATATCATATTAGAGTTTGATATAACTCATTCTTACAAAATTGACTTGTAAAGTGATGAGTGTTACTCTATATAAACTCTTTCAATACTCTATCTCCAACCAATGTGAGACTTAAGATCTTTCTAATAGTGACAAGTTGTTGACTTATCAATCTTTATTTGTGTTATACTTCATCTGAACACAGATAAACAACTTATAGCATTAAATATTTGTTCGGATACATTCTGAAGATGTATCTCCAAAATATCTCACGGATATGCATCTCTGGCATTATTCAAATGTAAATGGCTTCTGAGTTGGTTGTATTGAATGTTTGAAATTATTCCGGAAATGTATCTCCGGAATATTTCAACATTTATTCAGAAATAGGTACGTTCAGAGATGCATCTCCAAAAATTAAGGGCATTTAAATAATTTTGCATAGTGACTAAGAAGTATTTGGAATGCATTAAAAACGTTGTTGTGGTTTCGACCAAATAAAAAATATTTATATAAATTGTAAAACCAAGAGCATGAATCAATTTGCAGAAGAAACCAGTTTCATCATCGATAGATAAGATCAAACACAAAGATCTTTTGATATTTTTTTATTTAAAAAAAAGAGTTTTGTAATTTTTTTAAATAATTTTTTTTCAAATCAATAGTTTGAACTAGTTTCCAATTTAAGTTTAATTAATTCAACTGTTTATTCAGTTTATTAATTATTTAAGTGGTTATAGAAAAAGCTTCATATTCTTTATTTATTAATAAAAATCAAAATATCATAAATTGAGAAATATTTACAATTTTACTACCTAAAACCTATTTACAAGCACTAACCATTACTAACATCAGTAAGTAACCTAAGTAATCTCTTCTAACTCTAATACATTCTAAACATAAAATTTTAAAATACTAGCACAATTTCTTTTAAGAAGTACACTTTTGATTTTTTCCTATAAATTTTTATTTTGAAGGTATTTTATTTTAGTCCACAATACATTTTATAGAGATAATCAAGTATATTTTATCAATACATTTATTCTGTTGGTTATTGTCTATAAATTAAATTTTTTATTTTACTGTTCAATAAATATTTGTGTTAATTTTATTTTTGAGATAAAGTAATAATAATTACAAAAAAAATTAACAAACACATTTACAGAATTTTGAATTTTTTCTTAAATTATTAATTACCTTTAACTCAACTAATATTAATTGAACCACCTTAAAAAACTATGAGCTGAACTGAACCGCGAACTGAATCGAATTGAACTTAAAATAGCTGAATCGTTATATTTGGTTAGTGAACCGAACCATATTACATAAAACAGTTCTAAAACCGTACCAAAACTGAAATCGAACTGAACCAAAACTGAAAATGAAAATATTAAAAATAAGTTAAATTTTATTTTTCAAAAAATTTGAAAAATAATGTAATGGTTCGATTCTTTGGTTTGGTTTTATAAAAATTGTCTTTTAACGATTGGATACGGTTTGAAATTTCTAAACGGTATATCAAATTAATAATTTTGATTCGGTTCAATTCTAAATAAATTGAAATGAATCGATTCAGTTTGAGTAAACTTTTATTGTAGTTTAAATCGGTTCGGTTTGATTTTCTCAGTGAACCATAACACCCTAAAACCTCACAAAATTATAAATTCAAATAAATAAAATGTTCAATCTCATAAGTATTTTGTGCTTTTAAAACTCAGTACATTGAACATGCAAAGTTAATGTCATAAAATCTGAAAATATGTTTAGTTCAACTGCCGGAAAACAATTGATTGGCATCTCTTCCTAAAAGTGGGATAGTTTGAGATTTTTTTTGAAACCAGGGATATTTTGGAAATTCCCTTAAAAAAATGAGTTATTTTTGTAAAAAATTCCAATTTTTTATCATGTCCGTATACTTTCATATTATATTTTTTATATAATAGTGGATTAGAAACTAAAGACAAATAAAAGATTCTTGATTTCTCACTTTTGAGAATATAAAGTTTTTCCAAAATAAATTATATTTTACTTTTTTTATTATAGTGACCATAGAAATTATAATAAAAATATTGAAAATAATGTCTAAGAAAATAACACTCGTATTTTAATTTATATCAAAAATAAAATCAGATAAAATTTTACAATCTCATTAATTAAATTAAAAATAACTATTTTAAAAAACAATTAAGCTACTATAGTAACTACCATTTTCAATCCCTTATTAAGTAGATAACTAAAATTTGACAAAATAAATATAAATTTTATAAAGTTAATAAAGTTTTATTTGATAGTAATTGAAAATAAACTTTTAGTTTTATTTAACACTAAGAATAAATACACATCTTTAACAATTTTAAATTAAATATCTAAATCAAAGATAACTACTAAAAAGACATAAGAATCAAAACAATTATTTATTAAGTTTGACATATATTATTTTCATAAAATTTATAGATATTATTTTATTTTTCTTACAATTATTTTTAATTATAAATATTAAAGAATAAAATTTTATAATATATTTTTAATATAATATCTATAAAATAATTTTAGATTATTTCAATGCTACATTCTTCATATCATGTCGTCCAAATAAAATTTTATTTGATAATAATTGCAAATAAATTTTTAATTTTATTTAGCATTAAAAATAAACACGCATCTTTAACAACTTAAAATTAAATATCTAAATCAAAGATAACTACTAAAAAGATATGAAAACTAAAATAGTTGCTTATTAAGTTTGATACATATTATTTTCATAAAATTTATAGATATATTATATATTCTTTGCAATTATTTTTTAATTATAAATATTAAAAAAATAGAAATTTTATAATATCATTTCAATATAATATCTATAAAATAATTTTAGATTATTTCAATGCTACATTCTTCGTATCATGTCGGATAAATAAACTAAAGACAAACAATAAGATTATTGTTTTTTCACATATAAAAACAATTTAGTTTATAATTTACTCTTTTTTTTTATATAATAATAATTATAATAAGTATAATAAAGAACAAAGATAATATTTTCTAATGAGCTCTCATATTTCAACAATAAAATCATATAAATATTTTACAGTACCATTTATTATAAATTAAAATAATTATTTTTCTTATAAAAGTTATTGAAGTAATTAACATTTGAAACACTTTTAGTCGTTTGGATAATTAATGTTTGATAATATATACATAAATTTAACAAAACAAATAACTTATAATCGCACATTGCACAAATCTTAATCTAATATTTCATTAAAATTAAAAGTATATCTGTGAGATATTGGATCGAACTCTAGTATGGTCGAAAGGTAGTTTCTTGGTTCGACAATTCGACAAGGATCATTAGTATATCGTCGAAGCCTGATCACATGTTGCAGTCGAAGTATGCTAGGATTTTTAGCATGTCGAATTAGGCATGTTTGTTATGCCAAATTATTTAAGTTAGCTTGTTCTCTAAGTTAGCTTGTGTAATGGGCATGTGTGTAAAACTCTGTTAATTTAGTGTGTTAGTTTTCTTATAAATAGCATACTAGTTTCTCATCATTGTATAATGCAATCTTAATTAGGGTGAGAGAGGTTATTTGTTACTCTGTAACACTTGTAATCATGTTCCCAAGAGAAAGTAAAGAATAACAGTTAATAAACTATTTCATTGTGTTCCTCTTTCTTCCCTCTTTTCTACCCTTGTGGATTTCTTGTCGATCAAGGAACCGATTATACTTTGTTATTCCGACATCGTTTTTCACAACAAATTGGTGCGGTGAGCATGGAGAAGATGCCATAAACAAAGTATGACATTGAAAAGTCCATCGGAGTGAACAATTTTGGTATGTGGCACTTGAAGATGAAAGCCCTACTAGTTCAACATGGCTATTTAGAAGCGTTGAAGGGAGCCGAAGCCATGGATAATGCGTTAACATACAAATAAGAAACAACTATGGTAGAGAAAGCCCACATCGCCATCTTATTGAGCCTTGGTGATAAGGTTTTTTGATAGGTTTCGAAGGAGACGATGATGTCGGGGTTATAGGAGAAACTCGAAAGTTTATACATGACCAAATTGTTGGTCAATCGCCTCTACCTGAAGCAAACTATGTATTCATTCAAGATGAGTGAAGAAAAAGTTATGGCTGAGAAGTTGTATATGTTCAACAAGATGATTCTTGATCTTGAAAATATCGATGTCAAGATCGAGGATGAAGATCAAACACTGTTGATGTTGTTTATTTTTCCTAGATCACATGCTCACTTCAAAGAAACTCTCTTATATGGAAGAGAGTCTCTGACCTTTGAAGAAGTTCAATCAGCCTTGTATTCTAAGGATTTGAATGAACGAAAGAAGCATAAGCCATCTTTGATTGGTGAAAGTCTATCAGTTAAGGCGGAATTTACAAAGAGAGATGGCAAGTTTGACAAGAAGAAGGGTAAAAGTCAGCAGAAGTCTTATAGTGGTTATGCATCTGGTATTCAATGTTATGACTGTAAGTAGGAAGGTCATACAAGAAAAGTGTGCCCTGAAACGCCTAAAAGAACATAGAGGTAAGGATAATGGCAACACATCCATTGTTCAAGATGATTTCGGCTCATTTGATGTTCTTGTGGTTTCAAGCGGCGACTCAAGTAAAGAGCGGATTATGAATTCAGGATGCACTTGGCACATGACTCTAAACAAAGACTTGTTTGAGGAACCGTGTGATCAAGATGGTGGATCTATATTTCTTGGAAACAATAAATCTTGCAAGATTGTAGGTGTTGGATCTGTGAGATTCAAGCTCCATGATAAGTCAATAAGATTGTTGACTGAAGTCAGGTATGTACCTGATTTGAAGTGAAATTTGATTTCTCTTGGTGAATCCGACAACACATGATATATTTTACAAGGAGAGAAAATTATTCTAAAAATCATGAATGAGTCTATTGAAGTCTTAAGAGGCATGAAGAAACAAGGCTTGTATACCCTTTAAGATGAAGTTGTCGGTGGCTCTACAGATGTTGCTTCCACGAAAACTTTGTCGAAGACAGAAATTTGACACATGAGATTGGGCCATGTCATTGAAAGGGGTCCGGTCGAATTTAGGAAACAAAATCTACTTGGTGAAGAAAAAGTCGAAAAGCTGAAGTTTTGTGAACTCTATGTACTTGGGAAATCTTGCAGAGTGAAGCTCAATAAAGGAAAACAAAGAACATATGGATCCCTTTATTACACCCATACTGATCTTTGAGGGCCTGCAAGGTGTCCATCACATTCAGGAGCAAGGTATTTTTTATCCATAGTTGATGATTATTCCAGAAAGTTATGGGTATTCATCCAGAAGACTAAGGATGAAAGTTTTGAGAACTTCAAAAGTTGGAAGGCTCTGGTCGAAAACTATACTGGCACAAAGGTCAAGAGGTTGAGAACCGACAATGTCCTTGAATTTTGCAATGAGACAATCGACAATTTTCGTGCAGCCTCTGGTATTGTAAGGCACATAACTACTGCAGATACTCACCAACAAAATGGTTTGGATGAAAGGTTTAATTGAACCATTTTGGAAAAAGTTAGATGCATGTTGACTAGTGTTGGGTTAAAGAAGGGTTTTGGGTAGAGGCTGTTTCGACAACAATATATCTGATAAACAGATGTCATTCAACATTGTTAGATATGAAAACACCTGAAGAAGTTTGGTCGAGAAACCGACCCGATCTCGACAAACTTAGAGTACTTAGTTGCATAACCTATGCTCGCATTAGGCAAGACAAGGTCGAACCTAGAGCTTTGAGATGCATGTTCATGGGATACCCTGAAGGAGTCAAAGCTTATAGGCTATAATGCCTAAAGCCATGTCACATGATGTGTATCACCAGTCAAGATGTAATTTTCAATGAAGTTGAGATGGCTTTCAAGAAATATGATGACATTAATCGAAGTGCACAGATATTCGAAGAAGAGCCTAAACATGAAGAGATTCATGTTGAGGTGGAGCATGTCGATGCTGAATTGCGTATCCTAGATCAAGCCAAAGAAGAAGCACAAGATGCTGAAGATATTGAGGAAGTTAAGGAAACTATCGATGACTACCTGTTGGCAAGAGATAAGCCGAGAAGATCCATCAAGCCACCTCAAAGACTTGGGTATGCAGATCTCATAGCTTATGCCTTAATCTCTGCAAGTGAGGTTCTAGATGAAGAACCTAGAGACTATAAGGAAGTTATGAGGAGTCGAAATAAGACAGAATGGATGAAGACCATGGATGATGAGATGAAATATATTCATGATAACCACACTCAAGAACTAATCAAGAAACCTGTTGGAGCCAGATTAATCAGCTATAATTGGATTTTCAAAGTTAAGGAAGGAATCAAAGAAGTGACGTCGAAGAGATACAAGGCAAGATTGGTCACAAGGGGTTTCTCTTAGAAAGAAGGTGTCAAATTTAATAATGTGTTCTCTCCTTTTATAAATCACATGTCCATTTGAATGTTGCTTGCCATGGTGGCACAATTCGACCTAGAACTGGAACAAATGGATGTGAAGACTGTTTTCTTGTATGGAGATTGTCGCATTACGCGAAAAACCGGCGGGAAAACAAGAACAACAGAGCCGCCACCGTGCGTTATTTATCCCAAAAGAGGGAAAGGAAACGCTCAGAGTAAACCTGGAAAAAGCGTGGTCTCGCGACCAAAGAGAATGGGATCGGGAGTCGGTTATGCGGAGGGAAGGTATTAGCACCCCTACGCATCCGTCGTACTCGACGGGATCCACGCACAATAGGAAGGAAATTGGTTGCTAAAACACTGCTCACACACACATCTATACAGGCTGAAAGAGACACAAGAAAACAGACAAGACTGACTCGGCAGGATATCGCATCCTGGGCCTACTTAGTCTATCAAGCATAGACATCAGAGTCTAAGTAGTTCGGACTGGGGAAACGACACATGCTCGCTAGGATATCGCATCCTATGCATACGTATCTCCTTTGGACGAAGGAGAATCAGAGCATTCGTAGCTCGGCTAACACGCACACAAACAAACACAGGCAAAGGCAAACGTGGAGCCTGAATGCCAATCGCTGGACTTACATCAGCATCCGAACCAAAAACGCACTCAAAAGGGCAAACATGGAGCCCGACAACCAATTGATGGGATTATGTCGGCATCCGAACCCAAAACGCACTCGAAAGGGCAGACATGGAGCCCGACAACCAATTGATGGAATTATGTCAGCATCCGAACCCAAAACACACAACAGCATGCAACAAGAAGAAGGGTCTCGATTGCAACTAGGGCAAGAGAAGGGGAAGGTCTCAATCGCAACGAGGGCGAGAGAAGAGAAAGATCTCAATCACACAGGGGTGAGAGAAAAGAGTTAGTGTTAGTGGTTAGTCAAACTCGGCAAGACATCGCGTCTCGTGCCTACGTATCTCATCTGAACATGAGAATCAGAGTTGCCGTAGTTCGGCTAAACTATTCCTGTTGGTTTGTGTTTTTTAGGTGGATAACGTCACTACGCAATCTACCGGACGCTCGACCTTTGGAGACTTACTCACCTGTAGTAGAAGGAGTTGACGTATCCTTAAAAGGGGATAATGTTTGTTTGTGTTTTAGGAAAGCTCAAGCAAGAAAGGAAGTCCTATACGAAGGAACCGTGCTACCTTAATTGTCATGCAAACGAGACTACGCGGAGTCTAGCAAACCTAGGGGATACAATCACACCACACAAACATATACAGCATGAAATAAACACACCAACAAGGGGGCTCAAACATCAGGGTTAGGCTTTAGTCGAGGGGTCATATCAACCTCAACAAACAAGCCTCTGTATCGGGGTCAGGTTAGCTCTTAACCTTGCCATTGAGGGGCTAAGGTGAAGCTAGATGAAAGGTGATGAGGGGTGTGCCTCATTGCTTCTATCTCAAGTCAGAGAGAGCATCAGACAAGGGAGCGTGGGTCCAGAATGGGGGGACCCTTCTACGCTCAGGACATAGACTCGACTGTACAATGTACAAGATCTTGGGCTTGGATCTCAATGCTACAACCATGTAATGGGAGCAAGGAGAAGACTCACAGAATAGTGGGGGATAGATTGCTTATCCCTACCTTCCACCAATTGCCTCAGATGAGGACTTTTCCTGCTTGGGACAAATATAAACATACACAAGCATTGCCTCTTAAGGAGGACTTCAGACAATTTGCCCGGCCCGGTAACAGCCGGGTCTCCAGACTACATGAAGTCAGAAACGTCATACCTCGGTGCAAATTGCTTAGCAAGCAAAGCAAAGCAATATTAGCAACTTAATGTACCTGTGTAAATAGCTAACCAGTCAGTACACAATTCAAACAAACAATCAACAGTCAATATCACACAAACAGACAAATCCAATCAGACAACAATGAGCGATCCATGAACACAAGTGAATCCCCCATTAAGGCCTACAAAACACACAATTGTTAGCCAACAACAACAAATGGTTAAGCTCAAATGAAGGAGCATCATCACTCATGGAGATGCATTCTTGAACCTGCAATCACAATTCAAATGATAAGTCCAAACCACTAGGTCGAAGCCTAGGGTCAACAGAGGGAAAAAGTCCAGAACAGAAGCTGATACTCCACATGAAACTCATTTAATCAAGAGATGACATGTCCTAAAATTAAGGGAGCATGCAAGATCGAATTATCTCTAAGCCTAGGGGTAGAACGGTCATTTCACAGTTAGGGAGTAATATTGAATTAAATTTCTATTTACAAAATTCTAATCAAAAGTCAATTAAAGTCTAAGCTAGATTTAAGATTCTAAAAAATCCAAGAGATTATCTAATTCTAATATTTCTAATTGTTAATTTCTAATATTCTAGCTCTAAAATTAATCCCAAAATTTCTAATCAAATTCACTAATTCTAAAATCAAGTTTTTATATTTCCACAATTAATCCTAAAACTGGTTCTAGAAATTTAATCCAAAAACTTCTAATGTCTCCTAAGCTTAGTTCTAACATTCTAAATACTTAATCCTAAAATCAACATTTCTAATTATCTGAATGCATTTGATTATTTATAATCCTAATTACCTAATCTTCCTGCTCACTAACATTATCTAATCCTAATTAGTCACTAAAAACACTCTGATCCTAATTGCAAGCTAATTATCAAAACAGCCATAAAATGGACAATGGGCTTATGCTATGAATGGGGTGCGGGCCCGGATTGGAGGGTGTGAATGGGAAAATCTGCTCAGGTCTGAGTCCAAACAAGATCTTCAACCAGCTGAAACGAGAGACACACATGCATGAGAGAAAAGAGAATTCCACAAAACGCACATGGAACAAAAGCCTGAGCCACCGTCGCGTTCTCCGTCATCCCGATCGCACCGTCATCGCGACTCTAGGAGGAAGAAGATAAATCCGATTTGTCGTCGTAATCGCCATAGGTGATGGCTCGGTCCAAGCGAAGAGAAAAACGAATACGATCAATGCGCGCTCTCATCCACCTCTCGCGACGGCTCAATAATCATTCAACAGAGGATTCGTTCTTTAGTCAGTTATCGGATTCGAATTCGAATCGATCCATTATCGGCAAAGCTCGTACTATCAAATTCGACTCGATTCGTCTCCGTATGAACAAACAGGAATGAGTGATATCGGAATCAGATTAGGGACTTACCGAGTGAAGCGATGATTGGATCCTCGGTCAACTCTTCTTCTTCTTCCTTTCTTGGAGCGATTCCGGTGAGATGTTGATTGTTGACGGTGAAGGTGTCGTGAATCTGTTACGGTGGTTGAAGATTCTACGAGGATGATCGGAGGTTGGTACAGTGAATGTGGTTGAAGAACCGAGGTGGAAGAGGAGGTTGAAGTGGTGGCTTAGCTCTGCCGTGTGGAGCTTCGAATGATGAAGCTCCCACAACAATGGAGGATGAGCGTGTGCTGAAGGTGAGGATTGAGTGCAGAAGCTTCTGGGAATCATGGAAAAATCGTTCGAACCCAATGATTGGCAATGATTGCAGCTTATATAGCACAATCCCAAGGGCAAATTGGAGAATTAAGTATGAATCATCCAGCTGGCACCTGAGTGAACGAGAAGGTGAGTTTCTACATCGTGAATTAAGTCACGTGTTATTTTTCACAAGTTTACTCTCTAAGTCATTTGCTCCCAACCTCTTGATCCACCACGGATATCTGCACTGCATTGCTTTGAGATTGGTTTTAACCGAATTCATCAAATCTCCTTGAATTGGTCTTGCCCTTCTGATATGGTTTTTTCCCCATATTTTGCTACAGGTTTTGAAGCATGATGATATTGCTTAATGTTGCAGAATTGCTTTGTTTGGCCTTTATTTGAAACAGTTCAGGATGCTAACATGGTGCAGCTCAATTGTGGATTTTGCATTATAGGCTTTGACACACTACTACTAATCCGTGACACACTTCAGGTTTTGATTTTGACAGGCTTGGCAATGAGGATATTTCTTTCCAATTACGACCTTGATTTGATGCAAAATGCTGTCCAGGCTGTGAATGTGTTGCAGGGTTGGTTCTTGTTGAATGCTGCAGAGACTACCGGTAACTCGAGTATGCTGCTGGATGTCGTGTTGGTCTGCTGTGGCTTATGACATGAACTGGACCACAACCTCACTCCACGCTAGCTTGGTTGCACTAAGGTTGTTTTCAGGTAAGACCCGACTATGATGGCTTCTGTAAGGTATTAACCGCTGCAATGGAATGATCACCATATCAGTAGTCCTTTAGACTGTTAGCACGCAGTTGGTTTACTACCACTTGAAATGACTTAGATTTTGCAGCATTACTAATGGTGGGGCGCTGAACATTTCCCATAGGTTTCTTACTGACTTACATCAGGCCTTTTGAGGTTTGTTTAGCGTTCATGGCCGTGGTATCAGGATGCTCATGATGGTGATTATGAGATCAAGTACAAGTCAGCAGCAGGTATAATTTTCTGTCATCCTGCAACTGAACCTTTTTCTACTTTTTCCTTGGAGTTCTTCTTCTTGTCAACAAGCTTTAGTTCTAAACAGTATATACATCCCCCTTGCAAATCTCATATGCGTAAAGGAGCCCTTCGGAATGGTTCAGTGGTTGTGGATCCATATAACATGATTTCTTCAAACCTCCAAATTCATTGATAACTTGCTGTTTTTCCCGTCAACTGCGCCCACTGTAATCTGCAATGAACTCTGCTTTCTATTTCCACTTTTAATTGATGAATGCTTTAAACTTGCAGGTTCAGGAGGGATCATCGCAATGGGACGCTCTGCTAGCCCTGGTACATCAGTGTCAAGAATTTATGAGTGTCAAGAATTTGGGGAACACCTTCACAAATCTCGGATAATGCATCCATTGCACCTTCCATGTGATTCATATCATCGCTGTCTAAGCAATTTACAAGGGCTTGCAATGATTTCGGCTACTGTGAAATTCCTCCAGTTGGAGCAGCAACACTGATAATAGTTCCTGTCGCAGCTCTTATGCATTTATCTGCTACACCAAGACAAGGCAGCAACTCTGATTTAACATGGTTCTGGTGTTCAGGATTTCCGTTTTCCTTTCCACATTGAGAAACATCTGCCATCAAAAAGTCTGGTTCACCATTTGTTCTCTTCTCAGGTGCGTGTAACAAAGGAAGTACACTCTCATATTTTTCTAACGTTGAAAATTGATGTGCATATTCATGTTTGTGCTGATAAACGCCCAGATGGGGGCTTTCCTTGCTTTTCTTTCCTTCTCCCTTCCCTTTCTCCCCTTTCTCCGACAAGCCAAGAAGAGGCCTAACTTGCTCTTGCTGAGTTACTCCTGTTCAAGTGTTGCAAAGTTCTGCAGTATTCCATGACAGGTTGGGTGTGAGCCTGTAAGTGAGATACCAATGCTGTTTGGTTGCAGGTCTACTCATTGATTCTGTTTAGATTTTGACTTGCGGCTTATTGTTGTTAGCAGGTACGGTGACATCTTGGTCTGTGATATGGCAAAGCACCTCAAACTTCTACATTGCTTGGTAACCGTGGATGCCAAGCCTTATAGGCAGCTGCTGAAAGGACTTGGTCTCCCTTGTAGGCCATGAAGGCATATAGTAACGACGGCTGATCAAAGCATGAAATTTAAAAGCAATTTTCATGCAGGTTAGAGCAAGAAATTCATGGTAATTAAGGCAATCAAAGTTTTTTTTAAAGCAATGTTTTCAATTAAAGAGCATTTTTTGAAGCAAAATAGCAAAATCAATAAGCAACAAGCCCAAAAGCATTAATTGTCCCAAAAAAGCAAGTGTAAGCATTAAGCATTCATATAGCACAAGTTGCATTCCATTTTTTTTTTCAAGCCAAAGTAAACAATTGTTTAAAGCAAAAAAATTGCATGTCATTTGCAAATTTTTTTATTTAGCATGCATTTTTTGCATCAACATTTAAAGCAATGTTTTTTTAAGCGTTTGTTTTTCATTCATTAATCAAAATTTCAAGCATAAGAAGCAAGTTTTAGCATAAAAATGCCTTCTAACTAAAACAAAAGCAATCCAATCAAGTTTTAAAACACAAATGTGCAACAAAAAAAAATGTTCAAAATTAAAGCATTTTCAATTCAATAGCATGAGCATTCAATTGAAGGCAAAAAGGGCATTTTTAGAGCAGCAAATTTGGAAGCATTTGTTTTTTAAAGCAAGTTGCATGTTTTTTAGCAATTTTTTTTTTTGCCACATCACAAAATGCAAAAGCATGCAAATTTAATTTTTAGCAAAATCATTTTTTGTTCCCAATTTCAAATTCAAACAAACAATAGCAATTTTTTTTTCCAACAAGCAATGAAAGCCATACAAAAATTCATGGTTTTCAAATGCTACTAACTACTAACCCTACCAAGTGACCGAACTTGAATTTGAAGCATCATGGACAAATAGCAACTCCAGGATCAAGATTGAATTTTAAAATAGGATTGGGATTTATGGGGTTGAGTTGACTTTGGTCAGAGTTGACCAAAAAGTCAACGGTTGACCAAAGTCAACAGTTGGTCAACACACCCATCCTTTGTATTTTTTTTCGTGTAATAAGCTTTTTATGATCATGAAATGGATGATGCTTCCTTATTCAAATGGCTCTTGAAATGAATTAATTTGATGTTTTGATATGAATAAATGCATCTCGAACATGTATTGGAATAGAGTGAACAATGGAAATTACGACATTGAATGAACTAATCATGAGGGATAACCCAAGACAATCATGAAACAAAGGACTTAGAAAGGATCAAGAGGTGCTGAACCACAACCCACATAAACCAAACACTAGAATCAATGATCATGAGCATGGTAGATAGAAACCCAACCAAGAACTCCACATGAATGAACCAGGAACAAGAAGCTGTTGAGTGCCATTTAACCAAACAAGGAGATTAAGCGTCCTTTAAATCAGGGTTTTGATCCCTCAAGAAACCATCATTGACATCAGATTTAAGCATAATGCCCAAGCATCTCCACGCTAGGGTTGGATTGGGGCCACCCCGAATTCACTGAGAAATCCTAGTTGCCACTAGGTCTAAACATAAAGCTCTGAATTCACGTCACTGCCATCTTGTATTGAGCCTTGCTTATGTAGATGAAATGCCTGCTCATGATGATATGCAAATGTTACTAACCTAGAAATGAAATGAATGTACAAAATGGTAGGGTGCAAATTTGAGGTGCTACAGCTGCCCCTATTCAATCAACTGGGAACCCGAATGGATGAGAGCAGCGGCTGTCAGACTTTCAGGGTAAACAGGGATTGAATACCAAGAACCGTAGAAATTTGCACACTGCTGGGATTCGTCTTTTTGTTTTTTTGTTTTCAGGGTACAACCATATCCAGACATCTCAACACGATGAATGGGAACAGAAATCATCTCAACTAGATGCCAACGGACAACTAGGAAACACTCAACGTTTACCAAAACCAACGGAGAGGTAAATCAACTCTACTGGGGACGACCAGGAAAGGATACAACCATACGTCAGCGGACGTACTGGGGAAAAACTCAACGTTTACCAAGACCAACGGAGAGGTGACCAGACATCATAGGATGAATGGGAAGACTCGACCAGACGTCATAGGACGAAAGGGAGAAGCTCGACGTTTATCGACACCAACGGAGAAGGAGAAAACTCAACCAGACGTCATCGGACGGAATGGGAGACTCAACGTTTATCGACACCAACGGAGAAGGAGGAAACTCAACCAGACGTCATCGGACGAAAGGGAGACTCGACCAGACGTCATCGGACGAAAGGGAGAAGCTCGACGTTTATCGACACCAACGGAGAAGGAGGAAACTCAACCAGACATCATAGGATGAAAGGGAGACTCAACGTTTATCGACACCAACGGAGAAGGAGAAAACTCAACCAGACATCATAGGATGAAAGGGAGACTCGACCAGACGTCATAGGACGAAAGGGAGAAGGAGAAAGCCACTTCACGAGGGAAAGGCACCGCAACCGGAAACCGAATAGGACGTCTACTGGAATTCTGGCTGGGAAATCAACCAGACATTAATGAATGAACTGGGAATAGGGTATACAATCAGACGTTCGCGGACGAATGAGAAAAACACAACGTTTATCGAAACCAACGAGGAGGTAGATCCACTTGGGGAAGGGTACAACTAGACGTCTTAGGACGAATAGGAAAAACTCGACGTTTATCGACACCAACGGAGAGGAGGAAACTCTGAGGGGAATCATCTGGCATTACCAAATGATCTGCGGGGAATAAGCAACTATACATCATAGGACGCATAGGAAAAACTCGACGTTTATCGACACCAACGGAGAGGAGGAAACTCTTCTGGGGAGAGTGAAACACAACCAAATTATCAGCGGATAATTGGGAACAACTCGACGTTTATCGACACCAACGGAGAGGAGAAATCTTCACTAGGGAAGGGATAGCGACGTTATGAACATCGAAAGAGGATGTTTACCGACATCAAAAGAAGACCAGACACTTACGCATGACTGGAAATCACCGAAAGATGGTGTTTACCGACACCAAAGAAGACCAGACACTTACGCATGACTGGAAATCACCGAAAGATGGTGTTTACCGACACCAAAGAAGACCAGACACTTACGCATGACTGGAAATCACCGAAAGATGGTGTTTACCGACACCAAAGAAACAACACACGCGGGTGCTGACAGGAAGGAACACCAAGGATACCGGGTTGTAGGTATGAAACAGGTGACCGACCAAAACGTGAATTGGTTTGTGTTCCAAAACACTCAACATCCTGAAGAGGGCTAGAAAAGCAGTCTTGTTAAAGGATGGACATTCGATTCCACAAGGAATGCGAATCTTACTCTGCTGGAGGAAACAATCAACAGACTGACCAGAGAGCGCATGAGACATATTATCTATAGCCGTCAAAACGTAGATAATAATCTCGCCTGGAAGATTATCCATAGCCGGGTTGTAGGCTGTTAAATGGATAAACGACCGAAAAGAAAGGCATCGGGTACCAGGAATAGGTATGCAAAGATGACCAATCAAAAAAGGATGAAGTTGCTAACTTGGAGCAAATACCCAAAGGAAGTGAGAAACCCACTGGGGACAATACTGCTTGATCAAGGCAAGTATCCAGGGGAAAAGAATATCAGCACCACAAACTGAAGACTGATAACTGCAAAGAGGGGATTACATCTACCGGTTTGTAGGCAGAAAACCACGGAAAAGTAACCAGTCATCGATAAGATGAGCACACAGGGTTAACTCCACCAAGGGGATGAAAGTGGGATTTTACAACTACCAGCTAGTAGGTAGAAAACCACAAAGATAGGACTTACAGCTACCGGTTTGTAGGTAGAATCCAACAAACAGAATGAACCACAAAGGTTACCTCTGCTAGGGGGTGAAAGTGGGATTTTACAACTACCGGCTTGTAGGTAGAAAACCACGACGATAGGACTTACAACTACCGGTTGTAGGTAGAAGCCACAAACAGAATGAACCACAAAGGTTACCTCTGTGAGGGGATGAAAGTGGGATTTTACAACTACCAGCTTGTAGGTAGAAAACCACAAAGATAGGACTTACAACTACCGTTTTGTAGGTAGAAGCCCACAAATTCCGCTGAGGATAAGATGAATGAGTACCGGTTAGTGAGCCACTATTCATTTATGCCCCAGGGAAAAACAGGAGACAACCCAAAGGAAGCCAATTCAGGATCGATCCAAAAAGGCAAACTGAACCAAGACATCCTAATGAGGAAAGAACTCACTAGGGAAAACCCATCCCCTTAGATGTGCAGGGAAGGAACGGAAGCAACCGTCATCCACGAAGATGTATCTCAGTGGGGAGCGCAGAATGAAATGACAGACACTTTCTGCTTAAGGGGTCAACTCTACATGGAGAGATCAGACACCCCCACATCTGCTAAGGAAAAAGATCCAAGCTGGCAAGATGCTGCCAACTTCTGGGAGTAACACTGCTGGGGATACCACTTCTGAAATCGATCCAAGCGATGCTAAACCTCTTTTTCCAAAACCCATTCTTGGTCAATTCACCGCGGCCTGGGCTAATGGATATGCTTGCAATGCAGATGCATGAGTTCTTTTTTTTAGCGTAATGCCCCATGATCATG